>NW_020170389.1:431009-461335 GCF_000524195.1 Echinococcus granulosus | reverse complement strand
GCCTTCTGACCATGCTAATGGTCCTCCAGTCATTTTGTACGTTAATTACAAATCTTTCTCCTAAGTGGAATGACTTTTTACGACTTCAGAGAAGACTCTGGGTACTGCACAACCACCACTCTTGAGCGTTTAAATTTCGCGTTGTACCTTCCATCTTTAATTTCGTCACACCCTTATTTTGTGGGCGATTAACCCTTCGAAGGAGTTGAGTCAGTCATTTTGCGGAGGTTGTTTCCACTTGAAAATTGGAATCTGTTTGCATAAAATTCGTAAAACCCAATAGCATCACAGTTGTTTTGCGAATTTTTTAAAGCTTGGGATGCTTTCACACAAGTCGTTCAAGTTTATTTGGTAATTAAAATGGTCAATTAAACTTATTAATATCATAATCAGAAGGAAGTACAGTAGAGAGCCATACGTGTTTTTTTCTTTTTAAAGATGTAATCATTTCATGTGTAAGTCCGCAATACTTTAATTGTTAGTTAAACTCTCGAATTTAATAACCGGCCGCTTAGGGCTCCGCCACTGTACTCTCACCGAGCGGCCTGTCCTCCGGGTCATAGCAGTAGCCTCAAGGCCTTCTGTAGCTCGACAATACCCATTCGGACTGAGCATTATGTCGTATGTTATCCTCAGCGAAGTCTCAGGGCACTACAAAAGCACTGTTTTACGGAAATGCTTTGTAGTACTTCATAATTTTACCAACTGTTACCTTTATAAGAACTTATACTCTTTATTAAGCCCCAGTTTAATCACCAATCTCAAATGATTCAAGAGGGCACAATTATCTCTCGGTGGTCAGTTAAAATGAAGGGATTTTTGCAACAAGTGCATCGGAAAATGCAGCAATTATCGCCTGCGTTATTGTTCCAGAAAAGAGAGATTAGAACCATGCCAATATCTACGATAGATTTCACTTTTGCAAAGACATTTAACTCATGGGGCATGAAATCGGGATTGTGAAGAACGGACCTGGTCAAGTGTCAATTCCACGGTTCATAGCTTTCCAGATCTCTTATATACCATGATTTAGTATTTCAAAAAATGTTACCTGATAAATTACCAAAATTAAAAATTTTCATCGAAGCATTATGGATGCCTACCATTCCAGTTATCCAGAAGGAGGAAGCAGATTATGTGATACAGGATTTCTATTTGAAAATTCTTATGAATGAAAAATTCGTACAGCACTATATTATATTTATGAATGAAGGACAAAATAGATCACAATTTAAGAGGAAATAATGCACACCACGGTCAAATATACACACATACAATAGACGAATTGCTTCATAAATAGGAGAGAATTCATAGGTGGTTATGAGACACTCTAGGTCTTCACTAAAGCCAGAAGAGTCCAGAATATTGTGAAAGAATATACATTACTAAAGCACAGGAGATCTGGAAGGCCTTTGGGATTGGCCAAAGGGCTTATTGCAGACCGGAAGTACAACCAATGAGCCTCATGTGGTTATAGGTAAGGGTACACAAAATATCAAATCACTGCATAGCCCTCTTCTTTCGAGGGTGGTCTTCAGGGCCCCCTGTCTCGCATTCAATCATTTGCATCGGCCAGTAAAATGCAGTCGTCAGCCATTAAATTTCTTAGTGTGCTAGAAGGCATTTGAACTCAGCACATTTAATATATTTCGGCGATATTCATTGCATCTTGAGTTTTGTCGTGGATGTGAATTGTGTAAGGGAAGGAAGAATGGAGGGTTTCGTACCTTTAAAAACTGGACAATGGTATACAACGAGACATTTCCTCTTAAACTGACTTCTCACAAAAATGCTGGCTTAAAAGCAAAGGCATCAAACAAAGGGCACCCACATCTACTCCTATTTGCCCCATTTATTGGCATTGTGTTTCTTCTTAGCCAATTACCAGCTAGTAGGAATTTGGAGGACGAGATGTGTTTACGTAATTACTGTCGTTACATAGATATCCTATACTCAGCCACCCTTGGCAAATGTTCTCCTTCCACGACGTTGAGGTATGGTACCCGGCCGCAGAAGTTCGCGTGCTACTACCGCCAATGTGAAAATGTGAGGCTTCTCTGAGGTCGTAACAAGTCCAAGTACTGGAGAAAAGCATATAAACCAGGTGTATGGACTAACCAGGTGGTCATTAGCATGGTTTGTGGTCCAAGCCGCAGAGTAAAAACAACTTGTGGGGGTTGGTGAGCCCGCGCAGTCAACCAAGGAGTTAAGAAATACCAAATTACCAAAACTCATTGCTGAGACAGCTATGGGCCTGCAGTCATCATTCATCAAATTCGTGATAAATTGCAAACATCATCGGTTAGCCAAAAACAATACTTTGCTAAACAGTTTGCACCCACAATTAGACCGTTTTTCCAGCTGATTCGGCAAATGGCATGTTTGTCTTTGCACGCATAAAAATCAAAAGCCCTTAGAATAAAATTAGTTTTCACCGAATTTACTACTTGAATTGACAGAAAGTTGCTGTTTGACCCAAAAAATAGAGCCAATGAACTGTGTTTAAGCTACCTATTTTGCAACACACATGGGTCACAAGATGTTGTGTGTGCTTCTGGTCGTACTTGGTGTTTCGGCTGGGGTCATCACAGCTGTAAGTCACCTCGCGTGTATTACTATAAGTCAATACTAAATTTAATAATTTGAAACTTTCCTTGTGCTGCTAAGATGAAGTAACGGAATTTAGTTGGCTAGAACTTCGCAACTCGACTACCTAATTTTTGTTTAATAAATATGCCCCCCGATCTTACCTTATACTTACTGTTCTGCCAGAAAATCAGCAAATTTCAGTGCTTCTTTTTCTTTGCTTGAAAACCCTACTGCAGCAGCAATGATAGGGGAGCTGTTGTACTCTGACAGTGCCCTGTCAGAGGTCAAAATTCAGTCTATTTGAAGCTCTCCTATATCATACCAGAGACAAGCTTTGTGTCGCAAATGTGGTTGGCCAATACGCGGGTGGGTCACGACTTGCTTTCTCCAGTAGGCATGCTTGGATAGTCCATAGTCGAGAGCGTCTCTGCCTACCACGATTGAAGACACATCCCATCCACCTGCGTGGTTGTTTTGTCTCATCCGCACTATAGGACAGTCTACGTGTGCCTGGTGCATACTATGGTATTTTGACGAACACCCCAGTGCTCTCTCTTGGAGGGCTGTGTCGAGGGAAAAACGCCTGATGAGGTTTTGTAGCATTGGGTGCCGGCTTGGATGGGCTAAGCAAGGATGTTTCCTGTTGTGAGGAGTGAACGATGTCTGTGCGGGAAAAGTAGGAGGAATTCTGAGTGAGTTGGTGAGGGGGTACCTATCAGACACTGTCACGGCATCGGGTGCGCAATAATCTCCGCGACATCTCTAGTAGCTGAGGTTTGTTTTGAGTAACCTGCGGTGGAACGAGAGTTATTAGCTGCTGGAAGATTGAATAATGCTTAAGTTCAAAACATTTTGATTTGGCTACTTTTGGTTTCCCGGAGGGAGGTATATTTTTTTTGAAAAAGTGGGGTAAAAAGAGGAGATGATATGATGTTCAGTATCTTATTACGGGCGTCACGGAGAGGATCGGTTTTGCGATGCTGGGGGGGCTGAGAACACACTACTGGAGGGTAAAACCAGTTGCATTGATTGTATTGCATTTCTCTAGATCGCGACTGTGGTAGCAACACCAAGGGTTTTTTCAAGGGCATTCGGCGACATCCAGTTGTATGAGGAAGCGAACACAAATAATCAAATACTGGACGTCAACAACTGTGAAGACAAAGTGGAACTGTCGTAGCGCACGGATGTGTTGTTTGGTGATTTCAATCTGCTACTGGTGTCACAAGCACAGAAGTAGCAGCTGGGACTGTGGCCAGTGGCAGCTGCCCCCACTACTGACTGGTTTGTTGGTCTTTCTAGGCGCCTACCTAAGCGAGGTCAGGAACACGATCTCGCTCGCATAGGTGTGTTTACTTGTAGTCACAGTGCACAGACCCTCTCCTGTAGGTCTTTCATGGCGGTGAACTATGAAAGCGGTTTAGAAGTAGGTGACGGGATTTGATGTACTGCATGGGTGAAGAAGTACTTGGGCACCCCGTCGGTCTATTGCATCAGCTTTTCCAGTGATGGGTGCGAGAGTTGAACGAGATGGCAGCCCCACTGCTAGGAGGTGGGCCATGGTTGTTTGAGGGGATCCTCAGTTTTTATTGACCCTACCCCGGATTACATGTCCCTCAGTAACAGATTGGGTCGGATCGCTGGGTTTGACCGATGAGTTGCCGTAGCTACGTTTCTTCCGTCATTTTCGTCCACTTCGGTACTACTGCCTTAGGAGTGGGATATGACTTCTGTCATCATTAAATCAGAGATATCAATCACCTCATTTGCCGCCTCTGTGGGTATTTGTGCATCCACATGGTGGCTTGAGGTAATTCGGCTGCAGCGGAAGTAAGTCTTGATCTGGAAGAACCATGCTCGAGACTGGGACAGACTGAAGGTCTGTGTTATTTTTCCATAGCCTGGAACGTCTGGACTGTCCAGCAGGTTTGAAGACACGTCCAAAGTGTATATTTAGTCGTGTTGTCTCATCCGCACGTTCGATATCCGGCGGTGGGCCGAAGATTTGCCTTTTTCATCCCAATTTATTTTTAACCATTAGCCGATCTTATGCCACCATAGTCATGTTATTTTTTATTATTATTTTGTCCAGAAGTCCTTTGTTCCCACAACGATACGGCTGAATGATACCAGCACCAACACTTCATTTTACCTTTGCGCATATAGCTACGGGGGATCTGCGTCTCGATCTTGGTTCCCATCAGTATGTTATTTGCCTAGTAAATTGGTTATTGTCTGCATATATTTTGTACTTTTTACTTCATTTTTTGTTAAGTCGATTGTCATCGATGTGCGTGACTTGTTGGAAAAAAATGTGACCACGACAAGCATGAGCATTAGAGTCCAAAATAGAATAACTTATGTGAGAGAGAATTTCCCTATGGCGGTAAGGACTACTGAAGATTTCTCACTACTCATGCTGGAGGATCGAACAGGCGTGTACAAGCTCTCCAATGTGGTAAATATCAGCGTTATCCTGGCCGTTACGGAGAAACTCGCCATTGAGGTGGTCAAACCCAATTTGTATTTGGAGGATCGCGTTTACTTCGTGCCAAGTGACGCCTTCAAGAATCTTCTCAACAAAGTAGGTTCGCGTTTCCTAAGGTGTATCAAACTACGGACAAATTTTTTGTCTATGTTATACCTCTAAAATATTATGATCCTAAACATTCTGTAAAAGCTTACCTTCCGGTCATCTACCTATTGTCATGCGATCTCTTGGAATTTCCTTGTCATCCACTTAATTTAGTCCCACCACAATTGCTACTCACGAAATAACTTATTGTCGCAGATCTTGATTTTTGTATTTTATTAACGATAGCCTGCATTTCCAGCGTGACTTTTTTAAACTTTGCTTTCCGTCAGCTGAACTCCGAATCTTCTTCAGGGCTGGTGTTGGACTTCACTGAGGCCTCCCCGACCGGGGTAGGCTATGGAATTTTAGCCTTCGTTGTCCTTAAAATTCTGAGTCTCACTAGCATCACCATCGCTGGGCTAATTGACCTTAGAAACCATGAAAAGCTGTAAGTTACTCTTCTTGCCGACTTTGTGTATATGTGAACAGTAAAGCAAATTTGGAATTCTGAGGTCATTAAAGATTTTAAAGGCTCTTAATGTGGTTCCAGGAGGTTTGTCTTAAATCACGGTCTTAGCTATCTTTATCCTAATTAAGATTATTTCTACGTTATTTTCGTTTCTCCCTGGCAAAATTCCTTACTGACCAGGCTGAGACACGCGCTCTCTGCCGATGCGCAGGGATGTTGGCGTGAATAATGCGACCGCACTCTGACCAAATAACAATAGCCTTGTTCTATTCCGGCCCACTTTAAATGGGTGGCTCTAGTAAACGAAGACATAATTTATTACACTTTTAGCATCTCGTTGGTGCATAGGATGCGTCCTGATAAGTCAGTTCATCCGTTTCTGAAAATTGCTATTCCGACTCTCCTCATACTTTCCAGCGTTTCGGTCGTTCTTTTGGCCTATTTCTTCTACGACATAATGGGTGAGTTTGATTTCTCTGTGGTCCTTGAGTTATCCATAAAGACTTTATTAGACACATGTCTATAGGCGGATTTGTTTCGCGTTCAGAGGAGGATTGGGAGCCTTAAACAAATTCATAATGAATCGCCGGAGTCTTAAAATACTTACTTGGAAATTAATTGCTATACACCTCCGTCTCTTTTGGAACAGCATTCCTATTTTCTGTATCCATAGACTGGCTGACAGCAGCATAACCACTGTACCCATTCTGCCGTTCTGTTATATTCAATGAGACCTTATCATTGGCCTCTTCCTTAATCTAATACCTTTTCCTAATTTTCTTCAAAATAGTGTACTTTTTCATCTTCGTCTTTATCTTTGCTGGCGCCTCTGCCATGTCCTCCGTTACCACTACTCTCCTCTTCATGAAAGTACCGGCCCTGTAAGTTCCTCCTCTTGATTCTCGACAACTAAAGAATATCCAGTATCTTATTACTTGCCAAATTAGAGAGATTACCTATGGGCTCAACCTCCTTATGTTGCCTTTACCCTGAGCTGAAGGTTTTCGCATTGATGTGAGAAATGGGCTTGGTGGTCACGGGTGTAATATGGGCATTTCCTAATATTTCTTTCAAGGGATTTATTGGGCAACAATAATTAGGCTAATACAAACTAAACTAACGAAGATTTCTGCTGTAAGTGTCGACATTAATATTTTGAAAAGTGCTAATAAAACCAGTATTATTTCTACTATCCTGTACTTGAAATGCCAAAAAGGAACTGGACGAATCTGTGCCATGCATTTGAAGAGACCTCTTCTCCATACTATCTGACCATAGGACCATCATCACCTTGGTTTCTTTTATAGAAAGCGCCTTAAATTTAGAGCACACAAGTTTGATGTATCTTTTGTCCGCTGTGTCCTCTTCTTCATGTTCCTCGCATTCACTATCACATGGTGTGTGTATCGAAAACATCCTTCGTAAGTTTATCCTTATACTCATTTTTTATCCTTTGATTTGCATTTCCTTTGTGCTGGGTCATTTAGTATGATGATATCTTTTATTTCCTTAAGCCTACATTAATTTGTTGGTACCTCTTTCAAATAATTTTCAAAATTATCCTCTTACCAAATCTTTGTCAGTGGCATATATTGTAAGCATTCATATTTTGCATTATTCAATTAAAAGGAGATATTTTGTGTATTCTTCATATCATGCACTTTAATTTATCCCCGTGTAACAATAACATTACTTCCTCTGCCTAGTGTGGGATGGATCATGCAGGACATAATTGGTGTTTTTCTGGTCATCCAAATTCTCTCCGACATTTCCATCCTACTCTCTTTCAAGGTAGGTCTTATTACTTCAATGTCCTTTTAGCTTTCAGCGCCTCAATTTCATTTATTTACTTTTTTAAAAAATTGCTTCAGGCTATCTGTATCGGCTTCGCTGTCTTCGTGCTATACGATGTCTTCTTCGTCTTCATAACTCCCTTTCTTGTTCGCGTATGTTTTTTTGCATTGCAATGGGCTTTTTATAGCATTTGTTTATCGTATAAAAATCCCTCTTCGGGACTCCACCAGTGATCAGTACGGCTTGTCTCCTTTTTCAGAGACATAAATATACCTTTTTTGGTTTCTTTCCATGAGAATAACACTTGACTAGTCTTTGATGCTCTTTTTTTGATTCTATGGCCCTTTTAATAGACTTCGTGCTCGAGTATGCATATGGCATCAATTGTGAGGGTGTACACTTGCTGCTTTCGTCATCATTTAAGGTACTCTATGATCAAAATCGTCGCATCTTGCTTGTTTATTCTTTAACACTGTAAGGTTTTTTTGGTATGTAATGGTTTATTAGAAAAGGCAACTGTTCTAATTTTTAAGTGAACATTGTCGATTACCTACGCATTTATGAAACTTTCACTTCTCCTATTTTTGCTGTTGAAATTATTCAAGGCACTATTAGACGTACTCATTGGTACACAGTTGTTACTCTAATGGATTCCATAACAAACAGGACTGTGAAGAGTTCATGCAAGTTCTGCTTTATTTTATCACCACCACCACCAACAGGTTCAGTTCAATCGTCCTGGATGACCCACCCTTTAGATTAAAAGTTGTCGAAACGGGACTTTTCAGCGTGTTTTGTGTGCCTGTTGACAGTCTATGCCTCGAGGTCTCCACACTTTTGCGTTGCTTTTAAAACAGTTCTCATCCTTTAAAAGCAATATCCCTTTTTTGGTCCAAAAACCCCCTTATTAGAGATTACAAACCCGAAGATAATCATGACCATGTCGAATATGCATAGGATATTCCGTATTTAATGCTTAAGGTGTTAAAGTAAGGCACCTCTTGAGTAGGCATACTTTTATTCATTGAACATTGAACTTCAAGCTCAAACATTTCAGAAGAGGTCGTGTAGGCGTGTGAATGTGACCGATTAGCCTTTTGGTATCAAAGTAGTCTGCAAAAGGGGACTGGAAGGCTGGTTTTTTGGAGCTGGACCCATTCGGCACGGAAGCCGTGTTATGTCTGTTAAAATATTTTAAACCGTAGTCGCGTGCCATGATTGACACCCTACTCGGGGCTTAAATTATTGGCGCACCGGTGCGTAGGTTCAATGGCTTGATTTTTTACTCAAAGCAGTAATCACTTTCCTTTCCACGCGTTATGCGGCACATTTAACGTCACGATTAAAGTCATCCGCTATTACTCTATTTCTCCACAAACTATGGCCTTGTGTTTTGTGTGCGTTGAATAGTAGTCCCACCACCACACTTCAGACACTTCTATGCCGTCTCGAGGTGTTCCGTTGCTTCTGCAAAGGCATTTGCGTCCGGAGCCAGCGACGTAGATTTTAGGTCTACACAAACTACTCTTTTATCTGCCATGATTCAGAGAATAATCCCCAACACTACTTACGTCCTTATTAGGCCCCTTATTTACTCTAACAGTTGACATTTTTGGAACCGACTACTTTGTGATTACTTGAGAAAACTTATCTGTATTCTAAACCACATATAGCTCTGAATAAAAAAGATAATTTTATCTCTCGAAAGCATGAGTTTAGCCAATGGCAATGGTAATCTGAACATGTGAACGGATGAGATTTTCACCTTGCTCTTTTTAATTACCACAAGGTATTATTAATTTAAGAAGCCAAAAGTGCAGAGCTATGCACATCGGTTATGGAGTGTGCCTGTATGCAATTGAAGTTGACTACAATGGAGACAGGTGTGCTATTTGCGTTTACACTGTTTTTAAATAGGACGGTTGAAGTAGATGTATGGGTTTGGTGGACTTGTCTTTTAGTATCAAAAGGACTGATACGCAAGACCTGCTCTAGAAGGATGTGTTTGTAATTATATTTATAGTCTTTGAAAATGACAGAGGTGGGGGCGTTAGGAACAAAACTAGCGGCGCCTTCAGGGATCTTCAATACGCAAGAGGTGTTGTCGCGTGGGCGTCGAAACATCGCGGCGCCTGGTGACAGCATTATGGAAGCCGTAGCTACGGGCTCTGCGGGTTCCTCTGGTGAGCTGATGCCCTTAGTCTTCAAGGTTTCCATCACTGCCATTACCGGTCGGCCAGGTGTGTGTCAGGGCGGTCTCGATCATGTACTCCTCGGCTTCGGCGATGCTGTACTTCCAGGTGGGTCCACTTTTCCTTTATTTCCACTTTAACTATACAATATGAGGTAGATGGAGGGTGCCGAGGTTGATTGGATGGAAAGTGGGACTTGGTCTATATTGATAACCTGTTTTTTTCACTATTTGCTGTGTATTTTTCGTAAGTTTTCATTCTCCTAATTTCTTGTCCTGTTTTCCACATAGATGAGTGGCTTTAGAGAGGTTAATTTAATACGTAGACGAATAGCTGATCGTTTGAATTAATTGTTTTTGCTAGAACTTTCAAGCATTTCATCTTTTTGAACTACATTCTTGGCTGACATTTTAGCGACTGCATGTTGGTATTTGAGCGACCGCTTTTCTTTTCTGCTTACCTTTTTGAGTAGATGAATTGCAAAAATGTGTTTAAATTTGTCTGATAACTAATCTTGCTTACATGTCTAATAATAGCATCAAATCTGTAATGAAATAGAATACCCCAGCAATCGGCGCATCTCTCATATTCCCTATGTAAGAAACCTTTTTTGGAGGATGCTGAACGCCGTGAACCGCGTAATTTTTCACATCAATTTATAGCTTGTTCACCGATTACATGTGTATATTAACCTCCGGACCTTATTAGGAAGTCTCGGTTTTGCCAAAGCCTCTGTTTTGATTCCTTTTTTTTCTCGCCAAAACTACCACGCACGATGCGAAATTTGGTGATGCTTAAACTCAACAGCCCTAAAATGCACATGCTTTTGCTTCAGGTCGAGTGCTTGGCAGCCGTATTCTTGATTTGGGTGTAACGTCTACCATTGTCACTTCTTTCAGGTGCTCTCTGTGTGTTCCTCGCCTTCTATGATGCTTGTTGGAAGCGGCGAGTCCCGTGGAACTTCTTGTCTTCGCTCCTAGGTAGACTATCGTCATCATCCACCCGATTCGTTTAATATTGTTTTCCTAATAATTGGATTGGTTTTTTGCATTGTATTTGTTTACAAATGGTTGGGCTGCTTTAAATAAACTGGGTTACTGGTTGAATTCATGCACTTTAACTGGAAGTATTTCACCCTATTCTACACAGTAGCGTCCGTTTCATATAAGTTCTTTCTATTTGCGTTTCTACACACTGCACTCATGATTTCCATCGCAAATAGCCTCAAATTTTGTGAAAATACCGTTTTCTCCTTTATCAAATAGCAGTGTGATTTTTTGTAGCCTTTCCTCAATACCCTTTTTTTCATTACTGTTCATTAATGCCTATTATTGAAGCCATCGACCAATATTATCTGTGCTGTGTTTTAAAAGTCAGATACTTCATACGTAATGATTCCGTGCCTAATCTTAAAAGCACCTCTCTCCTACTGTCTGCACAGCTCTATCAATTTGGCTAAACGACTGATTGGCTAGGTGGCTGATTGGTGGCCCTTGTCCTTCCTGCAGGCTACATCCTGGGCGGAGTGGTTGTCTCACTGGTTCTCTTTATCACAAAGATGGCGCAGCCTGCACTGCTCTACCTCTGTCCATTCACCTTGGCGGTTACCGTTGTAAGCGCTTACATGCGAGGCGGCGTCGTGGAATTGCACAACCTCTGGACCACCAATCTACCCGCTCCGTTACACGCCCTCAACGCCTCAGGGGAACAGTTAGGCGCCTCAAACAGCGTTGATGGACCCCTGGTCTTACCATCTGTAGTGAAAATTGATGGTAAGGGCGAGGGTGTCTTCCACCTTGATCAGTACCAGAATGCATAGGTGTAATAGTACCCTCCTTTTCAGTCTGGCATTGATCTCGATCTTTCTGATTGTGACCAAGATTTTTTTGAGTGGATTATACAGTCATCCGATGGCGTGAATCTACAGGATGTGCAATTTTCATACATTATTTTAGCTTCAGTAAAAAAATCTGTATATCAACTCATGGGTGTAACAAGCTACGCTCGAGTAAGCGCACAGAATGGGGTCGTGATCAATGGTGTTTTATTCATAGTGAGTGTTATTCGAGGAGCTGCGCAAGAAGGCCCTTTCACACGTTCATTAGACTTGCTCTGGATCACGACCTGTTTGCCGTGTAGGTGGTAGGGATTGTGAAACCTATCTGCTTGTTACGGTTGGTAAAGGTGGAGGTGGCGTTTTCTACTTCTCTACTGAAGTGTCATTCTTCGGTGCCTCGGTTTTAGTCAATCTTGATACCCGTTTTGGTGTGCCAGTTAGGGACAGCGACGTTTGCCGCTATGGTGGCTAAACCAGCGTCTGAAGCAGAGCACCTGGCCAGGAAGCGAATTTCGGCGAAAGTGTTGTAACACCCCAAGTCATTCTGAAGTCGTAGGAAGTCACAATAATGTGGCAGGGAATTCATTACTGTCATTTAGGAGGCTGAAGGCTATTGGCGCGGTGTACAGCGTTTTGACTATCCGAGTAATGTAACGCCTAGCTAAACTCACAGTTAAAGCTGTGGAGCAGAATGCCCTTTAAATACAATGGTGAAAATATTCTGATAGCATGTAAAAATATCAAGCCGAGAAATTTTTAGGAAAAACAGGCGCATGCTTCTAAGCATGCAGTAAGCCATATCGCGCTTAAGAAATAGCGGCTTTAGAACCTATTCAGCTGCAGACTGTTGTGTAATACGATAGTAGTTTATCCCTCCGTATTGATGAGGCGCCACTTTTGTACTTCGAATTAGCCTTCTTGTACCTCGCTGGGTGGGCTGGCCTTTCGAGTCATGCCAATAGCCCAGACACCTCTGCGCTGAATATATATTCTGCCCGAGTATTTTGTCTTCTTTCGTCTTCAGGGAGTCCTGGGGCGCCACAGTTGCGCTTAAGAAGCAATCAAGTACAATTTTGATTTATGTCAGAAATCTGCAGCATCCTTTAACGGCTTTCTTACACAATTCCTATTTGGGGAAATTGCAACTATTAATATTCCTCAGTTTACTTTAGGAAATTTGGTGACTTACTCGTGCAATCAACTACTTCTAGTAATCATAGAATCATCATATATTACCCTAAATATATACCGGTGTTATGTATAAACCCATAAGTGCGAAAAATAAGTTTTTGTAGTTGGACCAAATGTGGTATTTGTTGTAAAATTCCAAATGTAAAACAAAAGCAACGGCATATCTTAAAAATAGGAGTTATTCCACCATTTCTCTGCTAGGAATTCATAGTACAATGCGGTTCTAATCAATTCTTGGTAGCTGCTTTTTAAGGCCATATTTGTTTGGATGTTTAATATTGCGCGGAAGCTTATACACGGTCTGTAACAGATGATAGGCAGAATGTCCCTTTCATCCTAAAATGCCTACCTTGTGTCCTTTTAACAAGATTGACCCATTCAAAGAGTTGATTGAGATACGAAAGGGGAGAAAATTGTTTGTTAATGTGTCAGTGCCTGCTCTTCCAGGTATTATTGCACGACATATTATACTCTTCGTAGATATAGGCACCCTTTTTTTTATTCATGGTGTTGGAGAAAGTGAGCGCATATGGAACTATCAAGTAAACTACTTTTTGTTAAAGGTACTTTCAACCCTTGATTCGCAAAAATACAAGATTTTTTCTCACATTATATTCTTTGATCATGAGCCCATTTGTTGATTTCGCCTGCTGCAACCATGCTTTTAACATTTTTCTGTATATCAATATAGGTTTTGGCTATTACACGTGAACCTTGGCAGGAAGCTTGCGCCTAAATATGTTTGCACTAGCTTGAGCCTTTTTACTTCATGGTGTGTCATTTTTGAATAGTTTCCAGTACTTCTATAGTATTGTATAATTTTTAATGTTTTTTAAATTTAAAATCAATGTACAGATTATAAATGTTATTGTTGACCTGTTTACTAAGTTTTTGTCAGAAAATTCGTTCTTTGATTTACCTTTGGATATTTAGTTAATTGATAGCGTTTTTACTTGCATTTGGGTGTAAATCACAAGTATTTGGTAGACTAGCACTATTTTTGGAGTATTCAAAATGTTAAATGTTAAATTTAGATTTTGTAAATTTCTAACTCCTCGTATTCAGTTTCTTAATCATTTTGTATTCAGTTTCTGGTGCATTAATTTTAGGACAAATTCGATACCTAGCATGGATGTAGTTTTTTCACGTTGGGCACGCCAAAAAATCTAAGTCTTACATTTTTCTAAATATCTGTCTCAGTTCAGTTGCAACAGAAAATATCAACTATTTTAGCAAACAGACTAACTAAACATTACACCCTTATTCCTAAATTTTCCCTAAAAAGCATCTCTTAGTCAAACTAAGAATGCATTCACCTACTTTACAAGTGAATTAAGAGTAGTGTAATCGACTATCTTAATTTAGCGTTATTTCAAAACAGTTTTTATTTTATCCGTTTTCAGCGTGCACATTGAGGCATTGTTAATTTGACTCTATTTCACCCACATAACATTTTCAGCTCCGTTTTTCATAGGGTTATCGAACGGTGACGATTGATTTAGTAGGACATGGTGCTAGCCCAATAGATGCAAACCATGATCTCATTTGCTGCGCCGATCAAAAATGGCCCATTTTCTCGACTTCCAAATCTCTTGGTATTTGTTTGCGGTGTCCCAGCACGAAAGGACTGGAGGCCTTTTGTACATTTGACGAGCACTTCAAAGACGTCAAAGAGGTATTTGATAAATACGTCGTCAAGTACTATGCAATCAAGGATTCCTCAGATAACGAGGAACCCAAAGAACAAAAACCACCTATTGTTACTGTAGTGGCCCATTCTTATGGGTAGGTCGAAATCGACTTTTTTCGTAGAAGCATCGGTAAAAAGTCATGTCTTTAGTTACTTTTATTTCAAAGTTATTGTGTATAAAAATGAGCACAACATTTGGGTACCTCAAGTGTTGTTATTTACACAAGTTTTTGTGCCCCTTTCACCTAGTGAGACCTTATATTACACCACAATAAGACCTAATTTAGAATATGTGCCTAATACTCATATAAATGGTTGCATTTTTTATATTAATGGGACTATTTTGGCTAAAGGCCTCATCGCTTTCGTCTGAAACCACATTTAAATGTAAATTATCATAATTTAATGCATTTTTGGCGTCTGAACTCGCTTCAGCCTCAAATGGGATCGTACCTTGTCGATAGCAAGGAGCAGTTTCATTTGAACCAAACGTACCTGCAAATTATGCCTTATTTTGGCGTTATAAATCTTAGATGCGCATACTGATAAGGCGTACTGTTTGGTGCTTTAGGACCAGGGCTATCTGGTAGGTCTTGCATACTCGCTCAGTCACTTACTCATTCAGGTTTGTGTAGGATGAATAAGCGGAATGTGCAGGTGTCATGTGAGTGTGATCTTCGCCATTGCGGTGATCAAAATCTACCCCGAGGAAGTATTTATTCCATCTGCAAAGCCTAGCAACAATTCAACGCCCCTTTTTACATTCCATTTGCGAGGAATTACTCTCCTCTAGTTGATTCTAGTGGCTTCTAGGTCGCTTTTAAAAAATGGTTTTCTTTTGAATTCTCCATTCACTTCGCGATTTACCCTAAATTTGTACGCATTGGGAACTAAGTGATGCTAGGCAGAAGGTTCGTAAACTTTATAAGGAACTTTGTTATGTGTAAACATTCCCAACTGGTGTGTTCTTCGAATGTTACAATCCGCATTGAGTTTTCCTACCAAAATGCTAGTGATATCCTTTTCAGGTAATAATTATGTATTTGTTAAGGAATTACTAAATGTCAATGCCTCTAATACAATGGCATCACATAAATGATAAAGCTAATCTCCACCCCCCTCCAAGGAGATCTATGCTTACCGAAATCATATAGAACTAAAATGATGTGCTCATCCTTTTTATGAGATGGCGCTGTGAGTATTTCAATCACTTAAGTGAATGTCGCAGAGTGATTATAGGCGAGTTTTCCCTCAAATGGTGTTTCTCATCTCCACACGCACACACGCGCTCAGGTTATCAAGTCTTCACAAAATACTGCCATCCAATTTATTGTACATAACGAAATCGCAGAGCAGACGTATTCGAGGTTACTAATGAAGGGACAAACAAAGCTCATTCATTAAGTCCGCACGTATTTTAAATCCAGATGTCATTTCACAACACAATAATTCGATCATCTCTTAAGCATAGTGACAGGGTCGTAGAGAAATCCAAAATGTTTTATTACTAATTTTATCCCGATATTCTTCATCTTTTCGGCTCTTAGTACATGAAAAATAATGCAATAATTTAGTATCAAATAGTTATATAATTTCCCTTACGTTTTGACATTAAATGTAATCGGTTTTCTCTTGATGTCCACTCAGTGAACATATGTAACGAAACCCATTCAGCTTCCCAGATTCTTTACCTTCAAAGTGGTTTAAAGCGGTCAAGGATTGTTGAGGGAGTAATGCTGTGTTTTGCCACTGCTTATAGCTCATCATTATTTATCGTTCCGCTCTCCGCTTGTGATTCTCACATGGCTCTTTTGTGATCGTAAGCAGAACTATCAGAACTGAGCCTTTCAATCACTGTATTGCCTTTTTTGTATGCTTAATTTCCACCGCAACGTGTTCAATCGTCGATCTGTTTATGGTGATGCACCTTGCTTTTAAAGCTAGTATTTGGGCAGTTTTACGACCTCTCTGAAATCTTACTTACTAATCGTTAAACGATGTTGGAATTGTGAGCGGTTTTGGAGCATCTTTTTTAATTGATGTTCAGCAAGCAGTAATGTTGAATCCGTTAATTTACGCGGTACTTTCTGCTGCTCAAAATTGTCATTTTGATTTCACCTAAAAGCGCATAAACAAGTGTGATTGTTAACTAATGTAGCTTGGGCTGTATTTTTGTATGGATGTGGGTACAAAAGCGCCTATTCAACTTACATACGACCCAAAGTGTTAGATGTCTTAGTTGAGATTCGCTTTACAATCACTACTTTCGAGCGTGATGGTGTTTCCAAGTTGAGAGTTTCTTTGTTGCTATCACTTTCACAAGAACAATAATGAGCCACTCGAAGAGAATTCCTCGACATTCGACACCAGAATGATTTAACTGTCCTTTCCAAATGTCTGCTTGCACAAGAATCAGTTAGCCACAAAAATATGTATATGCACATTAAATATGGTCATACGATGGCACGTTGGGGGACACTTAATATTGCATTCTTGAGAAAGCGGAGCTAATGTCCTGAAGGGTAATGCATTCTTATTATTACCATATGTGATCTCTAAGTGCACAAATGTAGCACCCCGGGCCTTTCCTGAAGTTATAACAAACTAAGGTAGCACGAAAGAACATGTAACACTAATGCACAGAAGAGCTGGAGGTCTGTTAGTAAGGCACGAATACCATGCCACAGAGCAGAAGTAAAACCTGCGGTGCCTGAACTGCTCCCGTAGCTAAACGCTTGGTTAAAAAAATGTCAAATCACTACACCTATTAATGGCAGGAAAAAGGTAGCTTTTACAAAAGGCATCAAATTACAAAAGACGCATAACGTAAATAATTTCCCCATTAAAGACACTGTAGCCAAAAATGTCTGTAAGCACTCTTGGTATTTTGGAAGAAGAATTATTTTAATGTTTTACTGAAATAGAATACCTGGGTTTATCTATCAATCCACATTGTAATGTTTTAAGCTAGTTCTTTGTGATGAAAGGCATTGAAAAGGAAATATGTGATGTGGACTTCGTGTTTCTTTAAAAAAAGTTAGTATTTTCCAAAGTTTTTAGCCGCTAATCCCACTTTTATTGAAATTCTTTTGTCTTTTGTGTGCCCACACACTCTTCCACGAGTTACTAGAGTTTATGCTATAATGTCTGAAGTAGCGCGCTTTAACTAAGCCCCGCAAATTTTAAGTGTTTTGTGTGAGCGGTCCCCACTAAAATTAATGGAAGGAAGGAAGCGCGTTTTGGCGCATTCATATGCTTCGCCTTCATGTTTTGTAACAGCTGGCCCACAAAATTATGAAATAGAAAACCACATACGGACTGATATCGTAGCTCGTGATTTATAGTTGAATTTGTAGACCTAAGCGGTACCTAAATTCCTTATGATCTGGGAAGAAATCGCAATCAATTGTTTGTATGTTTGGATTTCAACCTACACGGGTGCCGAGGCTTCTGCACTAAATGAATTCAATGATGTTAATCTTTTACTGCATTCCTTCTTCCCCTTTAAATAAGCGCAACAAATGGTCAATGAAATTCCTTATTTTATTTTAATGCAAGATTTGAACCTTGCTCTTGCTTCTCACAATCGTGCCAATTGGCTGGATCATCTGATTGTCTAATTTCGTAGTTGCCATTCTGTGTTCAGCACGGGAAATGTCGCTGATTTTGGGGTCACACTTACCCAGATGGTTTCACCTAATCACCGCTATAATTGTTCTTTTAGGATACAAAAATTGAAGTCATTTAAAAATTACTGCAGTCGGTTGTTAAACTTAAATCATGTTCCGCAGAGCTGCAATGTAAACGGTCTGGTCGCGTGGTTGGAACATTACAAACTGCTTCAAATGTTATGTCATCTTAATAGGTTCCCATCAACTTTATTCAAGCATGACTAGAAACTTGAACTCCAAAATGGAATGTTCTCAACTCATTTTCCGTTGTACTTTTTCACCGCAGAATGGAAAGTAAGCTAAGGTGTTCCAAAGGAATCACGAAGCACTGCTGACACTGATATCTCGTTATACTGATTTCTTTTACCATCTTTTGTGAATTTATGATGGTTAAAGTATATGGCCTTGGTAACAAGAGAGTTGTAATTCAGTCCTCCTAAAGGTATACCATTACAATCAACCTTTTGTACTTGAGTGGTAATGCCAAATTCCCATTTTATCTCCTTTTTTTCTAGAAATGTAGTTACATGGATAACAAATTGAATCGCAAAATTCTTGTGGCCTGTTATCGCGAATAATTTTCACTTCATTTTGTGGAGTTTTTTCAGTAAACTTTATGAGACCCGAAAAGGAGCAAGAAATTGATAGTCACAAATCATATTTACTGCTAGTAGTATTTGGGTTCAAATCATGGCCATTCCTCATTTGCGTAGTTTTGGATAACAAATAGAATAGTTGAGACTAATTTACTGCGAGTCCTCCCTACAAGGCTGATCATCATGGTTATTCATCCATATTGCAAATGCAAAGTCCAAGATCATGTGCCAATTGCTAGCGTGGAAAATCAGCTGGTTCTGGTAATGCCAACGATGCTTTGCTTCTCCAAGTACCTCGCTTGCGGTACGACTAGCGGAGAGTAGGAGCGAGGCGGTACAACGGCTGGTGCTCATTAGTGGAGGCGCGCCAATACCGTTGGAATATGAGTGCAGCATCTTTGGAATTAACCCCGCCTGTCTCTCCCTCCTCACACCCTGCATTCGACTCGGCTTTCAGAGGCAAGTGGGCATTCCTTGCACTGCTATTGTTCAAATGGATGGAAGGAAGTCGGTGTTATGGGCCACTTTCAAGTTACTTTTGAACTCTAGAAAATTCCACATCCGTCTTAGAACTTGGCTTTTAGTACCATATTTTCCTTTACGTTTGGTTTAATTGAGATACTTGCTATTTACTTGCGCCGCACGAGTTGATCTTGAATAGGCATGTTATCAACGTACAGGAGGACTACGAGCCTCGTATCATCAGCAGCATTAACAGACCTCAATATTTTAGGTCAACACTATGTGTAGTCAAAATAAATAATATATCGTAACATGCAAACTTAAAAAGTAACGACTAGAGGGAAGTAGTTATTCTCCATTTTAGGTGATATTGGTGCAACTATCATTTAACCATCTGTTGAGCTCTGGAATGCGATAACTCCAAGCTCAGTCTAGTCCTCTGGCCTTTGCAACTGAGTTGCATCCTCTCGGGGTTTTAATTGAAAGCTCCAAAATTTATCGCCATAATTAATATTTATCTCTAGTCCTTTTTAAGATCCGTTATGGTACTTTGTACCAAGATATTTACGAAAATTGCCAAGCCATTTGTGAAAAAGCAACACAATCTTTTGGCGATCTCCCGAAAATCACTACTCCTACAACATTTACCTCTAAAAATTTCGCTTAAAATAACTTATGCTCTTAAGATAAGGAAGTTCCTACGCCCAATAGCGAATTCGGTTGCCTTAGCAACCATTGGTGCCTTGTGTCTGGCTGCTTGTTTGCTACATTTGCCTTAATTATTGTTTGTTTGGTTCTTATGACTTTTCCTTGTGATTGTTGCTTCTTAAAGTATCACTAACACCTTCGCAGATTTTAGCTTCCGCTTGCTATGCCTGACTCAGTCACCACTTTGTGTTTCCTCTTAATCACATCAAAATATTAGGGGTAATTATAAAGACGGAAGCCGTTTTTTATAATACTACACCATCCTCAATGAGTAAGTTGGGACGCAGCAACCTGTTTTGCTTCCTAGCTTTGAAAATTATATCAATCTGATGTATCATGTGTACCTCGAAATCCCATTATTGTGAGGACTTAGTTTGAGAGGAAGTTGCGTAATGTATAAATATAAAGATTTTTTCGGATTGGCTAGGCTTACTGGTACGTAGGCATCATGAGCACGTGTTGCCAATAGTGTCGAATCGAGTTGGATTACAGTGTTTATCTGGGTAGCTGTCCGGTTCCGGTATTTGTCTGCTGCATATATTCTAAATTAATGACATTAGCTCTACCGATTAATGTGTTTTTGCGTAAATGCTAACCTATGAAAAGTAATAAAATGTAGGAGCATATTCGATCAGAGAGCTCAACGCTTTATAAACATTGTTTAATGGAAAAGGCCACACCATTAACAGTGTTACAGCTAGTGGTCATTAAGACAAGCATGAAAAATACACCTCTAGGCTGGCCTTTTCAAAGAGAAGTCCGTCGAGCAGTCCAAACCCTGAAGGCGGGCACCGCTCAATTGCAGCTTTTGAGGATCAAAAGGCAGCCTTTCAGTTCAACGCATATACCTTGTGGGCCACAATGGCCGGACAAAAGTGGCCAGAGGGTGATCGACACTTCTATTCCCGTCTTCGTGTTCCCGTCCTCCTCATTTGTGGCAGTCATGATCGATTGGTCTCCGAGGCGGAGGAAGAGGAGACCCTGTTTGTAGGTTGCATTTTACTCATTGTTCACCTTTCACATGTCAAGTTCCCTCTCATACTCTGGCCCGATCTTAAGAATCTATCCACGGCAAGAGGGCTTTTAATTTTAGCAACAACCCTGAATCTCGTGGATTGTATTGATGAGTTTATCATTATTGCGATACTTAGACTACGCTAAGAAAGAGGTCACAGGATCGGGCACTGTTCTAATGATAACATCCTTCGTATGACACTGCACGATTTTTTATACTCACCTGCGCTAAAGCATAGCTTTCCCAATTGGCAAATTCATCAGAATGCATTTAATCTTTTCTCGCTGTGGTACTGAACATGATGCGTACAACATACGAGGTGGACAATTATTGGGATTAAATTTTTCTCATATTTCGCTATAAGTCTCCATTTATTAAATCATCCATTATGGATACCATCTTTTCCTGTCATCCGAACCACTAGGATGCTCTTTTCTCCTTTTGATTTACAAAACAGCAAATAGTGCAACTATCCGTACCACAACCTTATTGTTTTTTACTCCAGCCAACGGCTTTAGACATCCTATCTAAAGATGTTCCCTGGAACTAGTCATCCTGTTTCATAGCGAAAGAGCTGGAAGACAGCAAACTTAAATGACTTTGTCAAAACCAAAGGTTGAAGAATGATTACTCGGTTGGTCAGTCTTGAGGTTGTGATAATCTCCATTCGATTGATTAATTAGTTCACTGGAATTTTAATGGACTGATGCTTATAATAAGAATCAAAACCTTGGCAACAACAAGCGAACTACATGCAAGCCACTAACCTCAAAATCCCATCATATTAGCATCCTCCATTTAGGAATATGAAATTAATGCAATAAAATCTCACAGAATCCTTACTTCAGAAGTCTATACGCAGACTCCTTTGTATCATTAGAAATAACGCAAGTCAGTCTTGCATCAAGGAGTAGAACTTAAAGTTGGAAATAAGCTAGGCTGTGCCTTGAATTTTAGAGTCTCCGCTGCGCACAGTTGCGTCGACTACCAAAAGCTGGTCACATGGGGATGCTAGAGGATCCAAATCGGGTTAACGAATTCATCGAAGAGCATATAACCAACCCTCCACATCCCTTCGGTCTTTCCAAACGGAACCAGTCTTGTACACCTGACAGTGTTCCGAAAACACCAATCACCACTCAGCCAAACTATGATATATGCCTTGATGATATCATGAGTACCATTGAGTATTCGAGGAAGAAAAGTGGCAGTTACGGAGTGGATACAGGTGCTGAATCACCTGGCATTATCAGTGTACTTAGGCCTCGAATCCACTCAAAGCGATGGCGTGGCTTCAGACAAAATATATCCAGGTGAAAATGCACTTGGGTCCCGCTTTTTTATTAATACCATTATGACTACAGTGAAAAACCCTTATTTTGACCTTAACAAGGTGGTTTTTCCAGCACTGACAATCCAGTGATTATATTTGAAATATCATTCTTTCTGAACGAAAGGGTCTTACATACATTAAAAAATTATGTAATGTTTAAGTGTTAACTGATACGTTGAATGTACTGTGGGATCAAAGACTGCGCAATAATCTTTACGAAACTAGAAGCAAGGCGGGGAAGCGCTTTCGATGCGCACACTGCGTCAGGGTAGTCGAGGACCGGATGACAGATGCTATTACCGATCCGATTTCAGGACGTAATCTCACGTAGCGGGGACACAAACTTACTGAACACTCTTAAAAAACTTATTTTCCTGTAGAGAATAACTGATTATGCCTCCGAGTCTACCGCCATTAAACAATCCATTTTCATCAGCTATTTCAACGGTTGAAATTAGGTCCGGCCTAGTTAGTTAAGTAATCGAGTACAAGCTGTTCTGTTAAACATTTACTGTGTGAACTTAAGGTGATAGACATTTTAAGGCATGAAGTACATAGCATGTCTTATTTTAAGTTGTATTTCCAGGACAAAATCCATCTGCTATTTTTATGCGCTAAAACACGCAGTATGTCAGTTATGGTGTAAGTGATCTTATTATTGCTTTTTAGAACAGCCAAATCAATAGAAGTCAAAGCCATCAAACAGGATTTGATAATAATCTTTAAAATAACTGCTACTGATGTGAAAGGACATATTTCGGCACAATTTTTAATGCCATATGTAATCGATTCGACGATGCCTGCCAAAAATTAAAATATTGCAATAAAGAGTAATAACTCTCATGTATGTCATGCAAAACAACAGTCTTAAATTATTACTTCCGTTACATCACATTCACATTTCTCAAGGTTAATGTAGGCGCATTACATGGCGTCCACGAGGCTCGCTTTACTAAGGCACAAGGTGACACCAACTTTTCGTCGGAATCCTCGGGTGTTTCCCCCTGCAAAAAGCAAGTTTCTATTGCTTACTTTCTCATTCTGGCGTAGGTAAACTACTGAGAGTTAGAGAGCCTCGGGTTAGTGATCCCGTCGAGACTGAACTTTTGAGCAAGTGGTGGTCTGATTATAAGCTCCAAATGGCTGCAGTCGTGTAATAGTCTTTTTTGGCTTTATTTTGCAGAGATGCTTTGCGTTACTGCTTTGAGGTCAGGGAGACTGGCGCTTCGGAGTCATGTCGTGTGTGTGAAAAGGCTTTTGATGAGGATCTAATTACTATTAACGAAAAATGGAACAGTGATACTAAGTTGGGGCGCGAGTATTACTACGTTGAACATTTCAATAGGAAAATTGCTGAACTTCTGCAAAAACGTGAGGAATATGATAAGAAGGAGGCTCAACGCATGGAAATACTGAAAGCAAAACTATTGTCCGTTGAAGTTGGTGTTTCCATCTCTTCTTGCAGTCTTGATAAACCGTTTGTTCCATTGCTGAGCTCGTTGGTTATCTATTTTAGGGTTGTGACAAACAAATGGTAACACGTGAAAACATTGATGAACGTCTTGATGAAATCATGTCCTCGCCTCCTGTTCAGTTCAACTACTCTGTTTCCGAACGCGGGAAGACCATCCACCCAGAAAGTCTCGGTGACCTCCCCTCGTAATGTACATACGTGGAGTAGTTTGTACTGTTATGTCCACATGTCTTCTAAAAAAGTATTCTCTTCATCGCATACCTTCAGCACAGCTGCTTCTGTGGTTTATTGTTTTAGAAATACTTTATCAATAATGACCACTTCATGCTTAGGGGGATCTCGTTCTTCGATAAGAATGCGAATTAATCTGGAACCAGTATCGATCATCGGCTATTCGTTTGCTAGTTGTTTTTTTACTTTGTTTGGGTGATCTTTTTCAGTAACTTCTACTCGTTTTAAGCCAAGAAACTTGTAGTTATTTTTCATTTGTAACGAATAGTTTACTGTCCCCGTCGTTTTCGCTAGGTGTCCTTAGAGAGGGAGAACTTCGTTATTGAATTATATTGTAATCGCGCAGTTTGTAGGCCGTCCAAGACTTAATGCGTCATTAAATTGTGAATCTTCGGTCGGATAAACGAGGAACAATGACAGGTTCTCGGTGCAGTCCGTGGATTCAATTTCCTCCGGGACGTCATTAGTTTGTTCTAGTTATTCGCCTGATAAGTTCTTTGATGTACTAATTACCGTGAAGGTACGTCCATCCATTGCCTAGTTTCCTGGACTTTGACGCCGAATTGCATGGAAAGACGGGATACGCGAACCGCCAATGACCTGAAGACATGGCAAATGGAATTTTTGATGTTTCATTCCCTAATTCGAGTCGAAATTGCACTTAGGCTGTTGCATAACGCTAGGTCCTCCTGGTCTGATTTCAATCAGACGGTTAGGCTATTCGCTCCCTTAATTTTGTCTCAGCCTCGAGACAGTATTATCGGTGAATGTTAATAAAAGAGGGCTTGCGTGAATTTCACCTCAATGATCAAATGATTTTTTATGGAAAACGTAGGAACTAATTCAATTTCACCGGTAGCATGACTTGCAGCAAATGATCATTGTGCTCAGGTGGTCGCTGTTTATTTATTGTCATTACTTAGAAGGCGCCGTGATAGCAGGCAATGTAGCTCCTGTTGCTCGTTATGAACCTGATTCCAAGTACTGTACTATTTTATGACCGAATGGAATGGTTCAGGGAGCAAGGGACCTGCTTTTTTTTGTCTGTGAGTCATGGCACACTGGAGCTCTCAATAATAGGTCGGAAGTGAGCCTTTTCGTCGCCTCTAATTGAACTCGAAAACTTTACACCGACTCGGGTTGTAAAACACACTGCGATGCCTTTACCGTAAATAGTAATTATGAATGTATGTGCAAATGATCAAAAGGTGGGCAGGAGTGAGAGAGAAGGTGCAATCGAAACATCTCGAAATGTGGGAAGGGCGCTTGTCAGGTGGAGAATTGGAATTCACTAGTCCATTTTTTTGACTGCGTGATGGAGTGGGGCCAGGAGGAAGGGCTGGAGAGGAAAGTCACGACATCGACAATGAAATTGACAAAATCAATTAGGTGGGTGAGAGAGAGCGCATGCTATTGTAGGGCCCTCAAGAGGAGGGACTGAAGGGGGCGGTAGCAGTAGTTTTCCCATTTGATGAAGAGGGAACTGCTGCGGACTTTGAGCAGCAGAGGTCCCTGCATTCCAAAATCGAAGGCCAGGGAGGTGCCCAGGACTATAACAATGAGGGTGATGCCACCAGTAATGAGGACGTATCGCCAGAGCGGGGAAATAGTCCTACAGCTACTGCCATCGCTGCTTTGTGTCTTTTCGTCCACTTCTTTACAGCACATTTTACGATCCTTATAGAAAGAATCGGAAGTACTGTAATCTGCGGTTCTCTTCTACAAAATGAAACAACGGCGACCATTGCTCGACTCAGGTGGTTGGCAATTAGTTAAATGATGTGACTATTTCTTTGAAGTCATCTCGCGATGTGGGTAATGGAGATGCGACCAAAGGTGTATTCATGCGTGCCTACTTTTACACTTCCTACAAGGGCAAGTAGTCTTGCATTTGACAAGAGCTACCACTCCAAAGTTTCATTCGTATTTATGATTTGTTCTATCAGTATGATTCAGAAGTGAGACTACTAAAAATTTGAAATATCGCACTGTGTAAAACGCCTTGTTAGTTCCACACCACTTTTCACTCAACATTTGGAAAGTGTCCGAATGCAATGATTTGCAGTATTTTTTCGCAGGAAAGAAATATTAAGATATTTTGCACTCCTGTCTGATCGATGCCCCGAGAAATGCGAATACTCCACAAATCCAACTATTTCTATTTGTGCGAGATTATTTTCTAATTCAGCAACAGGCATTTTAAGTCCAGAACGAAAAAAGCATTTGTCCTGCTTCTGTAATCCCCAAGGGTACTACTGGTAGGATAGTTTTGTCATGCGAATTCTAAGACATGAAACGTCCTACCCGCTCCGTGTGATGGTTAAGGCGGTAGCATGAGTTTTAAATAGTGCTTAAAAAGAATATTTCATCAAAATTAGTTATTTAAGGCTAGAGACGTGAACATAAGTACAGAAATACAATTTACCTAACCCCTTTTTTATTACAGTGCTCAGATTACTCAACGATTCGAACTTCAGGGTACATCAACGAAATGAGCTGTCAAACAGAATTCTTATATTATGAAGCGGATTACATTTGAACACTGCCAGGAGAGCAGATAAAAACCGCATAATCTTGGGAGTGGAACCAATTCTGCTGTAATGACTTTGTTGGTGACTATTCTCAATTATGCACACTCTCCCCGTCATAACTTCTTGCGTAAACACAGTTACGTCCACGATCCCAAACAGTCGACATCTGTGCCTCTAAACCTCGTTATACTCGAAGCAGCCGTAACTAGACGACTTATCCACGACTTGGAAAACAGTTTTGACATTTAATGCTGAATCATCTCATGTATAAATTGCATCAAAGTAGGATACGCTGGCATCTGAGATGTGATTCAAACGTGCAAATGGGCCGATTATCCAGCACATATAACTCTGCTGCTCAGTCTAACTACCGGAGCCAGTCTGAGAGATTACCCACCCCACCAAACATAGCCAATAGAACCAAACTACCTCACTTTAGATAAACACAATCACGAGATTCAGTCATTGACCAAGTCTCAATATGCGGTGAAGGACAGTTAGGTCAGCTCAGAGTAATGAAAAACGACCCTCATGAGTTCATCCTCTTCCCCTCTAGTGGTTCAATTTTCTGGATTTGGTACAGTAAAAATGAAACATCCAAACGTCACTCAACGTAGATTCGAGTGGTTGAATCAGGCACGCCTCACTGAGATAAAAAAGATATGAATGGCCGTAATGAAAAACAGGAGGAGGCAATACTAATTTTGCGTCTAATGAGATAATATATTTAGTAATTAAAAAAACAAAGCAGTTTACTGTCCAAGGTTGCTTTCCATTAAATTACACGCTTTCCGAAATGTTCCAAGAATTAAAGCATTGGAAACTGAATTTCGAAGAGAACTGGGAATTGTACATGCTAAAAGGGTCCGCCCATCTTAAAATTCGGAAACGTGAAAAAGCAAATCGCAAAAAAAAAACGTTTGATAAAGGAAGAGTGCAATCATGCAAATTTTTACAAGTAAAAGTTCAAGGCACTTAGCCGCATTAAAATCAGATTATCACTTCCAACATCAAATTTTGGAGTGAAAAAAAGAACAGAAAATAGATGCAGGAATGTGCCAAAAAATGTGTGAACTAGTAAAAGTGCATACACTAGAAAAACAAGCTCAACTGCGAAGCACTATCAGTAAAAAAAAAGGATTGAGACTAATGTTGATTTCGTCGAGTGATGGGAGTAGAAGATACTTCAATGGAATTATAAGAGTGTATCTTGAGGTTCTGCGATAAGCAGAATCATGGTTAGTCAAGGAGGCGAAATCCATAGGGGCTCGGAATGCGTAGGCAGAAAGGACGAACGAATTCAAATCATTCTTTCTCTAAGGTACGCATCGACCAGAAATAAAATGTAAACCACTTTAAAAACAGACTGAGTTGGACAAGTGAATAGAATGTGATATAGCAAAATCAGATTGTTCGGTTTTCCGCGCCTATCAGAAGATGGTAAATTACTTAGGAAAAGGGGATGAAAGCCTCCCACGCGATTAATTCCTAGCTCGCTCCCATTACAGTTTCACGTCAGACTCGGGTGTTCAGGCTCTCCCCAGGCAGTTGATCAGACATCCCAAATGCTTAACTTACGTTACTCTGGAAGTGGAGCAATGGACACCCCAGAGACGCACGTCTACATGCTGCGAAGTTGTGCCGTCCAAACTCAACCGTTAGAAGACACAGTCTCAGATATGACGCCAGCTCTAAGCAAGAGCAAAATCTGCTTCAAAGCTTCTTCCCTAATGTGATGTGGTGTGGGGTATGACCAATCCCTGATGTGCTCAGAGCAATCACCATAACGAATTTGAAGTGGGCCGATGCCAAGGGCAGAGTTACAGGGACTGGAGTGGAGTCGATGGCACTAGTCCATGTCAAGCGCAATTCCAACAACAAGTCCAAATCCCTTCCTTTTATCCATCCCTTAAGTCCACTCACTCACTCACTCACCACAATGACGACCTGTCATGATGATAATAATAATAATAATAATGATGGTGGTGGTGGTGGTGAAAGGGAAGAGGAAGTTCACTCGACTCGAATAGAGAGACTCGTAGCACTGACTAGACCATCCACACTTCTGCTGTCGATTCGTGTCTAAACGCATTCTTAAACGCTACCAGCATTGTTTGCAGACTGCATGTGCCCTTGTTCCAACACCCACTTGCAATAAACTTCAAGTGGGTTCAGCATTCCCCGTGACTACTTCTTTACTTGACCAAGTATGAGAAAATATCTCTCTTATTGCATTCTTCACTTTTAGTGGAAGATGTCACTCGGAGCTGATGAACCCGAAGCCATCCAGTGCAACTCTGTCCAACTGTCACAGGTAGTGCTGTCTCTCCTGTCCGCCCTCCCTCCCTCCCTCACTCTCACCTTCAATCCGCTTAGACAGACTACGTCGTAACCAGGTCACATCCCCTTTCCGTTGTGCCCCCTTTGGTTGCATGCAGACACGCACAGGGGGAGGGTTTCTCTCCAATCCATTGACTCTTTTGCATGGTGTGCAGACATCCTTACAGACGAACTGTCCAATTGTGAAGGTGCCCAGAACAGCAGTCCAATCTTGACACCTTGAATGAATGCCACTGCGTTTACATGCTTCCATCGCTTTGGCGACACTTTAACGTATGTACGCGAGCACACAAACATTACTTGGAAGTTAGGCTAGTGTGATTTGCAAGATACGAGCACGAAACAGGTGATGCGGTTCCTGTGTTGACGCCTGGTCTGGAAGTGGTGCCTCGCCTATCGTAATCTGGATAAGTCGACGTTCGTGGTCATGCGTTTGCATTTCAGCCAAGCATTACGACGGTGCGTTGCGATTAACCGCAGTAAAGAAACACGCGGTGACTTCATCAGGCCATCTCAATCATCATCACCAGCTACATTGAGTTCATCCCCCGGGCTATTACCAAAACAACGCCTTTCCAACCAAACACATGCGCTGATGTAGCAACATAACTACTTGTTTTTGTCCAGTTCAAATCCTCCTTCTTCCCACAAATGACGTGTCGCATTTCAGATGTTTGACAATTGTGCTCTGGTCACTCGCTGGTGTCTTGTTTGGGAAGGACACTGATTCCTCTGCTTTGACCTAACCGGCACATAATTGCACAGCGCAGAGGAGCACTTTCACCTCTCACGCGTCGATGATCAATTATGCAGGGTTGTGTGCTGTTCATTCCCCTCCTGGTCCACTTTCACTTCTCTTCCCCAACCCTTCGCTCCACCGTCTTCCAAATCATGTCCATGCCATTTCCCTGAACCCTGTTGTGACAGTTCAGTAATGACGCGTTCTCCGCAGCAGTAGCTGCTGAATTTGGATAAGTTCTCTATCGTTGAGCAAAGTGGTGTGGTGTATTGAAGGCTTTATCCTCCTCACTCTTCAAATGCAGCTGTTCTAACTTTCACGATTTATTCAAATGGTGCATACCGCCACGTGGAGCATTCTTTCTGCGCTCCGAGCTCATCGACTTCCAACTCTTCTGTGTCACTGGAAGTGTGACTCAATTGCCACACCCACAAGAACACTGCAGATTAGTTCATGTTGAACCACAGTTATCGCCTCTCCTTCGCATGACATGTAGCCGAGTGCATTACCATCGGCACACATCTTCCACGCTCCTCACTCTGCCTTCCTGACCAGTAGCGGTGGGTGCGACCTTTCTTTCATCGTTTCGATATACAAATCGAGACTGTGGGGGTAGGTTTGGTAAACCTTTTCGATACATTGGTATCAAGACATGTGTTGGAAGGCTTGCAAATGCTCGTTAATGCGCACCAGCTTGAACGCGGCAAACGTTGGTACCGTGCCAAGGGTTGGCCTATTCGCACACTTTTGTAATTCACTGCAATAGCTTTTGAAGCATCATTTTTGTTGTTTCGTCTATGGAGACACCTGTGATATCGCCTTCTTCTTTAAGGCCTTTCCTTCTGTATGCAAGTGTTACTTCTCCGAAAATGTGTTACATGCACACAGC
>NW_020170389.1:427545-430909 GCF_000524195.1 Echinococcus granulosus | reverse complement strand
TTCCCGTCGCCGGGTGTTTAAAATGCAAAGCACCCTTACGAAAGGCCAAGAAAGGGAACTAGAGGCTTAAAGAGCCTTGTATTCTGTACACTACATAAATTCTCCTGAAGCATACAAATCTACACTAAACCATTTAGCTGTTTATTCATCGATATCAATTTGGCGTTAAATGCCCGGCCACTTGGAGAAGGTTTGAATGTACAGAATCATAAAATTCCGACCATGCAATTGAATTAGTCTTAGCACCAACTTACCTCTTTTTAATGTTTAATCAAAATATTATGTTTAATCTACAAACCCGTTTTTACTTTTAGTCACATTACGTAATGAATGCCTATTAAATAGTCATCTTCGGGCGACAACCTTCCATACCTTGGCTATTGAATAATATAGATACGAACACAGAATAATTGCCTTCTACTATTGAGTCAACACTCCACTCCTTCAAAATCCTGAATTTGAAACACTTCATTCTGAACAACTAACCCAGATTTATTATTAGTTGACGCAGAACAATCAACGATCCACCAGACAATAATTAATAGAAAGCGAATACTCACCACCAGCTCAGATGTGGGCTCCTGGGCCTCCGAAATTGGCTGGCCCAGAATCCCATTCAAACGGAGATCCTCCATGCTGCGCTGGCTTCGCGTCGTGGGGTCACTAGCCAACTTTACTGAAAATGGAAAAAGTGATCACAATTCGGGAGTTCTTTTCTCCTAGGATCCAATCTAAGTGTGAAAACCTGCATTCTCACAGCGTTTTTAAAAAACTGGTCGTTAGGATTGCTATTTAGTACAATCGTCTTCTGTGACTAGGTCTCCATGATGCTATTTAAAAATTTATTTCTAGTCTAAAATATCTTATAATGTGACACATGACTATCATCTTTGGGCTTTATAATGGATAGCTACAAATTACCTGACATTTCAAATTAGTTAAATATTTGCCAACTGAAGAAGATAATGCAAGATAGCCATCTGTTATAGGAGGATGAACCAGTGAAGACTTCAAACTAAAAGACCACAAAATCTGAACAAATTCTCAACAACCACATCGACCTCAAATTCCGCATTATGATAAGCACTTCAGCACGATCTGATGTGAATAAAACGAAAAAACCCATGCATTTAATGGGATCAAACCCTAGCAATAAAGCCCCATGGGGCTGCCTTATTTTGGGCATTTCATTGTACGGTTTTACCTTTAGGTCATACTTTCACTAACCGATCGGCATTTAAAGTGACACTTTTAAACCAATCGTTTCAAATCAATCCTTATAAAAATGTAAAGTATGAACCCATTGAGATCTTTAAGACGCACAACTACCTTCAAATTGAAAAGGCTTCCCTACGTGATAGAAGATTATTATATGACTTTTGTTGCTGTTCCACGATTGATTCTAATTCACTCCGATAGGGGCGAGTGACTACGCGAGGCGATGTGGGTGGTGCTTAAAACAAAACGACACTTTTGCTGCCATTCGGTCAGCCCCACAGATTATACAGCATAAATTGACTTTCAGACTGGCATCCCACATAGCGTCTTCAGTCGTGACGCGCTTCCTAATAGGAGAGTGACAAAACTGTCAGTCACCTACGCGTCAGGGACGCCATGCAACGAAAACACAACAAACCCGAGCTAAATTTAAATGTAAAAAAGTGGCAACAAAATATACTATTAAGGTTTCGCTATTAATTTGCACTATGAAGGCTTAAGAGAACACTAAAATCGGGTAATTTGCCTTTACGTATAACTTCATGTCAGAGTTTCGAGCAATTTCTATAAGAAATTTTGGGTACCAGAAAAGTAAATCGTCTGCACCATTTGCTTAATGAATAATCTACAGTGAAAAATGAAAATACAATGCTGTTTAAATGAGTTAGATCTCAACCTATTAATAGAGTGAGAACTTACCACATCTCATTTGCCGAAGTCTTGACAACGAGGTGTATTTTCTGTTTGGAATGGACTCAAAGTATGGAGCTAGCTTTATGAAGGCCGGTGGGTCAGCAGTACTGGTCGAGCCCCGTTCTGATGCCTGGAGTATTTGCAAATAATATCCAACACCACCGGAAAAATAACGATTATTTAGTGCTTTAAGTGGGGAGCCACTGTTCTGACCCCAATAGCACAGACTTACTTCAGGACCATTCGAAAACTCGCCACATGACTGTTCTTCCTCTGTCAGAGTGCTCCCAGCCACGGACGAGGTGGAGGTGGCATCATTGATGTTGAATTCATTGAAGGATTTGGTAGGCCCAAGCCGAGACGCCATAGAGGAAAATGTGGAACTCTTGGAGATGTGTTTTTGCCGATGATGATGGTGTAGATGATCCAGGCCTGGTGTAGAGGCTCCCAGTGGCACGCACCACGTCTTCGTCTTTTGCAGACCACTACACAACGGTCAGCATGGTTAGTTCGTCGACAGATTACGTCCTGGTTGCCTTCATTAATTGCTGCAGTGGTAGCTTTCACACGAAGGTGCCCGAGTTCGAATTTAAGAAAGATATACTCAATGAGTATGCCCTCCAATAATCATATACATAAAGCTGTCATGTTTCAACTAAATGCCATTATCTATGGTGCATAGTAAAGCGGTTACTGCAAACGTATTGTAGCGAAACTAGCTTTTTCCTTTATGACAATAAGAGTAATGTAGCCAAAAAAACCGTCACTTTTCCCCATAACTACCGCACTGTCACAACACCAACACGCATGATCTAAAAGGTCAAACAATTTAATCCTCTTGTTGACTAAAATTAACCAAGTTTCGATTTAATCAGTGGATCATTACCGAGCGCAGTTATTTAGTGTCGCATTTAATGGGTGGCACGACACCACCTCAAGATCATCAAGTTTGACCAAGGAGACAGATGAGATATAGGAAATTTAGAAAAATCTTTATTTTTAATTTCTATTTATTTATATTTCAAAGTACCTAGCTGCCCATTTAGGTGATAACAGATGCAATGCTTACGATCAAAGGTAAACCGCAACATTGGCTTCACACACACCAAACCTTGTCTTTAAGTTTTTAAAGCGATTTACACTGTAGAAATTACAAAATAAAATTGTTAAAAAGCAAATTATGATACTACAAAAGGCATAAAAACACCTAAGGACAGAAAAGGCGGGGAAAGTGAAGACAGTCTCTATCGTTATGGAGCAGAGTACCACAAAGATCGACTATTTTTTCAGGTTGAGGGATGCACATGAAATCCCCTCTTTGAATGCCGAGTTGGTTTCAGAACCTTGAAAAAATTACCAATTCCCAAGAATTCTACAGCCATAGTCATCTTGAAGGACTCAAAAGATGCACAGTAGTTGCAGAAAGACAAGAATGCTGATCTATCGACGGGAG
>NW_020170389.1:408410-427445 GCF_000524195.1 Echinococcus granulosus | reverse complement strand
CCGAAAACCGAACAATCGGATTTGGCACCACCATATTTATTTATCTTATTTAGCGAATCTATGAAGCGAAATCTAGTAGCATTAGTGCGCTATCCACAATATTGGCTAAAAGGAGGGAATCCCATGTGATTAACTGTAACCCTTCTTGTCTGTATGCTGTAGGTGTTCCATGTCGTTTCAGCTGCAAACTACACGACCCAAGAGGATTTGAAGTGACCAGTAATTTTACTCGATTTAATGCATCTTTTGCTAAATTTTCGTAGGTGAAATCAACATTTAGCGCTATTGTTTCAAAATTTTGGGAAAAGGTTGGATAAATGTGCAACCGAAAGGGACAATAACCATCTTCCTGGCTAAATTTTACTGCTTTATAATTGTTAAATAATGTGGATATAAATCTTATCGACTGCCATATTTGTATTCCTGAACAAAAACGAAACATCTAACTTCATTGTAGGTTTACGGGCTCCCGGTCTTGCCTGTGTTATGTAATTCCATTTGTGTTGAATAACTCTACGGGACACATACCCTCTGCGTACTTTCTCTTTTCAAAAGGAGCGTTCTCCCTCGGTACTGATTTTGACAAATCACCATTAATGACTGAAGGGGAGCTTTGAGACGAACCAATAATGCTTCGAATTATGAGATTTAGACTGATTTAAGGTCGACGTGAATTAGTGAGATCCAAGTCATCATCTTCTACCTATTTTCTCGCTATTTTAACTTGAAATCTTTGCTTGGCATGGGCTCTCACCAATTGAGAAGTGTTTGAGAAATTCGTTACAGGTAAATTGAGTCGGACGTCTTGGCAAGAAAAAATCCATTGAGTCAATACACCAGTCACTTCCATTGAACCCATCGAAGACGAAACGGAGGCAAGAAATAGGTTAATTTCGTCTCTACAAAAACACTCCACTCAACTTTAGTACTATTACATTATCACTGCGGTCAAGAGTAGGAAGTGGGATGCAGCACCATGACAATGAAGTGCTGATGGCAACTGATATAAGAAAAAATGCAGAAGCCATCGTGGAAATTGATGATTTAAATATCCCTTTTCCTACCACCCCAATCAGTGAAAAAAGGCTCAAGGATTGCGCGGCCGGACACTGCCATGCGTATCCTAATCTTGAAATGGGACAGCCGTGTAGCTGATGTACACCAGCTCCTCCTTTCAAACGCTAATAAACGAACGGTATGTGCGTCAAACTAGCGCACCCAGCAATCGTCTACCAGAGTCGGTTAAGCGTTCGCATTTTGGAAGTCCGGTAAAACGATGGAACGACGCAATTTAATCCGATGCACTTCTGACGCCATTAATTCCACCAAAAGAGTAAACAAATCATTAGGTTGAAGTAAAAACTATTTGCTTTTTTCCCAAATAACGCAAATGATGAGAAGTATAATTAGCTAGGGCTATTCAGACCGGCCAACCAATCAATTTAAATAACCACTTGTTTGACGTAAGTCAGAGGTTTTACTTTGTACTCCACGCCTCAGTCTGGGCATCGCAACTTCCGCATTCTGTTTTTAAAGGAAAAAAGCAACTTTTATGGCGGAACTAGTTGAAAGACGGCGTACATAAGGGCGGAAGAGCATACTTAGATGAAATGGTGAGCACTAAATGCACTGGGTGATAACTAATGCCCGTACAGTAATTAAAGTATCCGCGCGGGTACTGCAAAACATCCGCTTATGCAGAAAAAACGGATGTACGAGCAACCAACGTTTACATCTACCTGGAGTAGGCTGGCTTAATCAAGTGACTAAAAATGATAAGATCGCAACTGATTTCTGCGCCAGGCTTCACGAAAAATTAGTATGTTTGTGCATTTTTGGTGTGCGATAAATGACAACATTTCAAACCTCACGAAGTAAAACAAGATAATTTTACAGAAAAAGTGACTGTGAAATCAGGTAACGGTGGATTTTCCGCATCCATTTTGAGCGATAAAGCCCATAAATATCACCCGTAATTCTTAAATTTAATAGAAACAAAGTAGTAGTATCATGTCCCAACAGACATGAACGCATTAAAACAATGAAAGCACGAGTGGCGTTGATTTTAGCAGATTCCAAACCATGTTGATGCGTACCTGATGCCAACTCAGGCAGACAGTCGATTCGAAAGCAGAACAAACCCATCACAACGACAAACAATCTACTGTTTTCGAAGGACATTAACCACCTGGTGAAAGGGAGCAGACTTACGCAAAAGTAAAGGTGTGTCGGCGCGAAAAAAACTTGTACTTCGTTGTGATTGGCTTCACGATAGATGACTTTTCTAATCTACAAAAAGGCGGGAAATTAAGCTTATTCTGTTTCATTTTACCCTTCTTCTAAATAACCCCCAATGGGCATAAAAACGTGACGCCAAAACTTGTAGTCAAAAAATATTAAAATTTAAAAGTGGCTAAGAAGGGAGGTCTTAATCAAAAAAAACGAGTATGTTGGGGCATGAGGATAGCGCTGAAAATGTCGAGACTAATTAAAAGGGTCTGTGAGTGATTAGATGGCATACATTAGATTGCATCATCTAAAGCGTGATGTTTCTCTGGACAGGTCAAATGGAAGTTGCACTTACGTGAAAAAAAGCTTCCTTTCAAGAGCCCAGCTCCATAATTCTGAAGCAATCGCACGAGACTCACATTTGTATTCGGTTATCTCATGAGCAGACTAAAATTGTGTAAAATACCAACAACACTAGTAACCTCGCATTCATACCTTTCTACCATGAAGGAAGCATAACAAATGTATTGAAAGAGAACAGAATTTAACAACGATGGCATTTGTACTGCAGCCAACTTTGGCATACACTTAGAGGTGGTGTTCTGTAAAATCTGAGGAATGTTTCCTCCATGACAGTAGTCGACTAAAATGTAAAAACTTCAGCTTAGGAGGTCGGGCAAAATTGAATTGAAGATGTTATAGAGTTCCTATAAGATTAGCACAAGTAAGGTTCTAACAATACTAAATTGTCTTTTATCACGTGAAGAGGAATTTTGAACGTGAGACGCCGCAAAATCTGAGAAAAATACCTGAGACTGGTGGAAAATGAAAGCATTGATGGACATCAGTGGACGGAAAAGTTACCTGGGTGATTTTGGGCGGACAACAGTGTAAAACTATTCCAAGCAGGAAATACAGACTTTCGATACAAAACAAAATTCAAAACTATGTGGTTTTAGGTCTAGTTTTTGCAAATTTGGACGTCGTTCTTACATAAAAATTTCGGTAAATTTTGCTTATAAAACAATGCGTGTGGTTTTTCTCTGACTATTAGGGTAGAGAGCGAGAGCATTCGACTTCAAAATTAGAATTTCGGGTAAATGTGCAGTTATTTCTAACTAACTTTTTGACGTTTTGATGCCTACAAAGAATGGAAAGAAATGGTTAAGGGTCGTCATCAATTAAAGTGGGTCCAAAGTAGCCAATAAAACGTACGGCTTTCTGGTGTCTTATAATGAAATTCTTCCCAGAATAAAAAAACTGGTCGATTTCCGCCCTGAAACAAGAGAGAAGCAGTTTGAAGTAATTGTGCAAAACTCGTATCAACAAATTTTACGCTGGCAACAGCACTTCTGCATGTGTATGAATAGATGCTATTCTACCTAAACGAACTTGAACCTTTCGGGTGCACTAATAGGGAAATCTTGTTATCTCCTTGGAAAAATTTTAAGGCTAAATAATTAAATTTTCAGTTGAACATGTTTAACAAGATTAGTCTTCTCCTTCCTCGGGAAGTACATATATACCCATAACAGAATGACAATAAGTCGGGATTCTGTGGGTCTGTTTTGCAACTGCTTAGTCGCAGCCAAGGAAAAAGCAGCAAACCGTGTTTGCATTTCTTTTTGTTTTCGCGAAAATCGGAAGTTTACTGGCTTTTCCTCCAGTAGACGTGGCGGCAGTGGATTGTGGCAAGAAATGCTTGAAGTTAAAAAGGAGCGGATTAGTTCTGGTGGTTTCAAATTCTAGTAGGCATTGCCGTGAGATAATGAATCAATGCAACAGCTCCTTGCCCAATGGAAGATCTACCCTTTGTGTAAAAAACTTCTAATTAATCTCCAAAAGAGGAGGTTTATCTGTTGCTTAGAAAAGAAAATCAAGAGAAAAGTGCTTTGGGGAAACTACGCAATTTTAGCGAACACCACTAGCATTAAATGCGCACAACTTTGGCGGGGAAAATAATGTCGGACAAGAACATCTAGATGCCGTTAGCATGAATAAACACTAGTTTTTTGGATAAGTAATTTCGGATTTTCAAGTATCATGACTTTTACGCGTCAAACATGCATTTACAAGATGACATTGCCTATTTGCTCTTCCGGTGTTGCTTGGAGGGGGAGGAACAATCGACATTCACTGATTACAACCCAAAGGCGTTATACAGAATGTTTGGGAGATTAAAGAAGTTTTACACTTTCGGGGAAACGCCTGGTGCATTGAATCATGGGAATCAAATGCCACGAGACTGGCGTTTATCCAAACAAAAACCTCACGTTCATTTACAAAATAGGCTTACAGTAGGTGGCTTTGATGACCATTAACGTATAATTTGGCCACATAATTGTAGGTTGAGAATCGCAACGAGCAATTTGGACTGACGAAAATTATATTTTAGAGATTATCTTAAGGCATAAAAAAGAAGAAATCCTTTACAGCTAGATGAAAAGCGCATGTGCATTTTAAATGAAGGAAAATTAACAACAAGGCGAACTGAATCTATCTGAGAAGCAGAGGCTCAATCATCTCCATTAGAATGTGGTCAATTTTATGAAACACTTAAAAACGTAATTAGGAAGCAAAAAATTTCCTAAATTTTCTGAGTAGATCTACCGGAGAAGTAAAAAGCGAACGGGTAATGAAGTGAAAATAACACGATTATTTCAACTTCATAATGAAGAAAATTGTAACAATCACAGAAGTTGGAAAAGTAGTCGAACGCGGTACTAAGTGACATTTAAAATCTGATACGCACCACTTAAAAAGATGGGCTCGCTTGCTTCCGAGAAATTCGGCAACTCCCTCGTGAGTCAAACCAATGTGCACAGGACGGGAGTCCTTGCGTTTAGTCTAGGGGAAAAGAGAAGCTGGATACAAACACGCTGAGTAAGGAGGGAGACCTAAGGCCAAGCGCCCACCAGTTGCACTTTGAATGGCTCCAGTCCGTAGGAGGGTTGCCGCAGAGCGATGCGAATTGCCTCTGCGGCTGCCTCACTTGGTAGCACGCCTCTAGTTGGAGAGGAAAGCAAGGCAGAAGAAAAAGGGATATGTAGGATTAAACTATCCTCCTGCACTTCTATTTAGCCGATTGATCTTGAAAACATGTTTGACACTCATTCCTTATTTCCTCATCTCACGTAAACTACCCTCACCTTCGAAACGAAAGAGAAGTGAATTATTTGTGCACTTTTTGAGGGACCAGTTGCGCTTTGATCTAGTTGTAGATTCTTCAGTGACTTCTCTGTAAAATAGGCTTTCATCCACGTGGTCGCCATCTTTTCAATGACCAATTGGAGAAAAATAAAATGGTACAAAATTTGTTTTTTAATTCAAAACGCAAGAAAAATTCACCCGCATGGCAACAAGATTACAAGTTAAATAAAATACAACTGGGAAATTTGTTGCAGACATTTTCCGAGGCCCCCTAGGAATAATGTTCCATCAATATCCACCATTTTCTCTATTATTAAGCACTAAATCACGCGCAAGTCCACTTTGTGGAATCTAACGTATTTGTGAAATCACGCATAAGGAGGGGGTTTTCGATATGAGTCACGAAACTGAATTTCGACCTTCAATCCCGGAAATCAGGAATAAAAAAACACGAAGGTATGTTAATTTAAAGCATTAAATATGAGGCTGGCAAGGTCCCCAAAGAAAGGCGCTAAGACATGCTTTGATCGCAGAGAACGCACGGGAAGCATTCGCTTTTAGTGGAGAAATAATGATAACAGTAATAAATAAAGTCAACATTTACAAAATTAGGGATTTTCGCTATCTTAACAGTGGATGGATAAATTGTTCGGACACGTTAACACGAAAAATTGGCTTCAAAAAGGATTTGTTTAGTTCACCGCCGATACATAATTTTTGTCTTCCTATGATACTAGTTAACAGCCGAAAGAAGAGCGCGAAAACTTACTCAAGTTTTCGATGTTCTTCTAAAATCTCGAGCTCATTTTTCTTGGAAGAGGTGTTGTGGAGAGCACGGTAATTGGATAGGTAAGTGGATGAATCTGTCCTAGTTGAAGCAGAAGGGGATTGTAGACTAAGCATGGATGCTGCCATCTCTGAGGCATCCCCCAGAGTCACTGCAAATAAAAATCAATCTGATATTAAACGAAAATTTTTGTCTCATGCAGGCAAGAGACCAACTTGAATAATGAGCCTAATTTTGCGTAGAGAACACTGACATTTACTTAAGCAGCAGCCAGGTTCTTCAAAACAGACTAAGGTTCATTTTAAATCCAAATATGTTACTTATTAAACCAGCTGGTATGAAAGGGAAGCAGTAAAACACCCTCATTCCGCACGTGGTAGGGAGTTGAGCGTATGATAGGATAGAGGGCGTTGTAATTTAACGAGGTAGCAGGGGAGTGAGATAACAGTTCTGGAGCGAGGGGAAATAAAAATACCTTGAATGAAGAATGCGGCAAGGCGAATGAGATCTTCGTGGGGAGCTATGAGGCGACCACTGAGGAAATCCCGATGGAGTTGGTGAAATAGTAGATACCTATTCAATCATATAGTTAAAGCCAGTAGATCAATTACCTTTATCAATTTCCTGAGAAAAACATTTTTGTGATCTGGTTTGACTTTAGGCGAAAAAATGAAAGCTTCAATAAATTGATAAAAGTTTCAAACAAATAAATGCTTCATATCGATAATGTACCAAGTAAGGAGTTTATTTACATGTATAAAATTAACATCCATTGGTACTACTCTGGATCTTGCTACAACAAATTCGGCGCGTACAACCATACAAAAAAATAATCGTATCACCAATTAAAGCAAAAGTATTGAAAATAATAAAGAAGACTGCATTAACCATTGAAAATACATGGCAAAAGTAAATGCGGACGGATTCTGTTAATGATGACACGAAAACGCACAGACTAATCTCTGTACATTTAAATGTGTTTTAGAATGCGATTTATCAACTAAAAGTATAAGATGGGCGTAAAATACAACATGAAATTGAAGATTGTCCTTTCAAGATGTTTGCTCAGTCCAGAGGCACCGGATGAGATGCAGCATTTTCTACGCCAGCTTTTGATAATGTATGTAATTTAGCTGACCTCCCATTCTACCTTATTGCAAAGGAAACTGTAAAGAAAGGTACACAAAAAACTTCGGTCCCTGAGCTCCCTTAATGTCAACTCATAGATATTGACGGTATTTGAGGCACAATTACCAAAAGAACACTAGTATAACAGCCATGTAGACACAGCCAATAATTACTGAACGTGTTCATATGAATTCGTATCATATGAAAGGAAATGTAATGGCTGGTAAATTACGCAAACTACATTCAAAATTATGGTATTGAAATCTAAGCTTGAAATGGCAGGGAGAATGCGTATAAAGAGAGTGAACCAGAATGGAGCAAAGCATTACAGATACTACACTCACTTGGATTTGTCCAATTTGAAGTCGCTAAAAGGATCTGGGGGGTAGTGTTTAATCCGAAATGACACCATAAGTGGATTCGTGTCTGAGGTTGAGAAAAAGTGCGTTGATTTTGAATGGAACAACTAGTTATTTTTGTACTTACGCTTTAACTGCGGTCGAACGAGCTTAACAGGATTCATCCAGTGCTTAAAAAAGGAAGACAGTAAATAACCAATTTTAGCATTTGAAGTGTTACGATTACAAATACGATGCATAGCAGGTTTAAACGCAAATAACGTGAAACCTGTCATATTACCTTGGAAGGTGAGGAAAGCAATTCACAGGAAATATAACGAAGACCGAAGTACTCGATTTCCGGTAGAACTGCCTGTTTTTTGCAGACTTCCTCCAATAGCCATCTGCCACTCGCCTGTTCCTACAAAAGAATGAAATGAAAGGAGCCACAGAATGTCAAAAAGAGAAGCTCGTTGATGTTGAAAAGAACCGATTTATATGACCATTTTGTATTGTCGATTAGCAATCAAGCGTAATAAAAACAGGACAAATAAGAGATGACCTATCTAACATATTTGCATAATTTAATTCAAGGCTGCTTAATCATCCTGACTTTTAACAAACTAAAGAATAATAATTCCAAATTCATCTTTATCCCAACAAACATCTTAAAAGCTTAAAACAAGAAAAAAAACATTAACCATAATAAAGTTGCAGTAAAAGAATTTCAGTCATGATGGTTAATGGGTATTCCATGGTCTGTATCTTAGGAGAGCAATTATAACATGCTGTTGTAACAATTTCAATCGCCTGCATTCCTTTCAAACAACAATCAACAATTGAAATTGGGTCCCAACGCAAAGGCACGGCAGTGGCACCGTTGAACTAAAGATGATCCAATTTATAAATCGTGCATGTGAACCCGTGAATCGATTTTTAAAATTGCAGATAATGTGTTTAGGCAACATTGCTTTCATGTGCCAAGTAGTGCCGAAATAGAAAAGGTCTTCTAAAACAGCTAGAGTGAAAGGTTTTAGAAAATGCACGCTAAGAACATGCACAGATAACATACCGGAACCCAAATCGTGATGAAGCAATCATTTTCTAGAAGGCTAACTGTAACCTGGAGGCCATCGTCAGTACTCCGTCTGGAAGACCTAGTCGTCGATTTTAACGTACTTGTGGAAGTCATTCCTAGTGATAAAGCATAATATTGCCGCATAATTTAAATCCTGAGACGAATGATTTAAGATTTACAGCTGAAAGAGTAAGTGCAATTTGAAGTTGCAAAACATGACAAGCAATCGGCAAATAAAGCATCTTATCTCGCAGCAGATTATCAATATTTAACCAGTGTGTAAAATCTGGTCTATACTAAGGGTTTGTAAATTAAAGCGAATTTCAGAAAATACCGTAAAGAACAATAAGCCATTTCCCAAACAAATGGCACTCGAATTATTAGCCAAAATACAATCAGAAAAATTAAAAAAGAATGTAACAAATATTACGTAAGTGAAGGCAAAAGATTTACTAGGAACAGAAGTACAAAGAGAACCGCGTTAAAAGAATGGTAAAATCAGGGTCAAAGAAATATCGACGCGAAACCGAAACACGACACTTCTACTCAGCAAAAACAGTAAGAAGTAAAAAGGTTGTAATATTGAGACATCCATCATTTTTTAAAAACACACAAAAAGTCGCGTAGAAGGCAAAAGTGAGCAAGGCACGATATCAATAAAGATCTGTGTGTTATAAGCCAGTAAATCGACATCAAAAACCTTACAAAACGGCAGAGACCGGAAAGACAATCAAATTAGGGCAAAAAATTTCACGCAATTTACGACAGTCAAACGTCCCCAGAAAACTACCAGAAGATCCATTTCAAGCAATCACGCAATGAAGTTGCATGCACATTCGCTGATATAAACAATGTAGGCATGCTTGTAAAAGACCCGTTTCTTTGAAAAAGACATCAGTGGTGACTAAAAAAGCCCAAATTTTTTTCCTGCATATTTTAGGGCAGTTTGGCCATTTTACTTATGGTTAAGGCACATTTTTCTCCTCCCCACATTTTTACCCCAATCTCTTAAGTTTTTGTGTTTTATTTATCAGGCCTGGCAGCAATAAACATGCTAATGTATTGTTTCGTTTTTCATGTTAGCTGGTTAACTTTGTAAAATTTGATTAAGAACGTAGATAACCACCTTCAACTATTTGGTGAAGAGCCTCTGGGCGTGGTTTGTTGCTCTGGTTTCCATTCATCCTGATCCGCCTTTCATCTGCTGTGAATTTGTTTTATTAGGCATATTCTTCGATTTACTTGAGTTTATTAGTGCAAGTATTCCTAATCTCCTCCTCAGTTTTTCCCGTCACTTTCTTCCTCGATGCAAACCATCTTTTCACAATTTTTTCACTTGGTCCGTGCTTCCTTTTTTTACTGATTTTTTATTGTTTTGTCCTGGCTTCCTGGGTTATCTTGATTCCTTACGAAGTTACTAGATGCCGGTCGCATGTTTCTGTTCTTCCTGATTTCAGCGGGAATAGTGTCTAACTTGATTTAGTAATTATTTAGTACTTCACAATAGGCTTGAATCTCATTTACGTTGCAAACAAATCAGCTCTTTTATTATCTCAGGCCTAACTACAGAGCCTTTATAACCAGCGGACAATGGCCCTTCCTCCTGTTGATTTCGACATACCCGAGTTTTTATCACGCATTCATGGCAACAAACCACCATATTCGTGTCCGGCTGATACTTGCAACCGGAGGTCATTTAAATCCTTTAAAGGTGATTTATAGCGTCCTTTTTTTTCATTGTGCACCTCTGTAGTCTCGTAAATGTCTACTGACATTCAACTATTTCAGCTATTCAACAGCATATGGAGTGTCATCGGGCACCAGATCCTGTGGATATATCAACGACTCTTATCGAGTCATATGCGACCAGCCCTAGATCCGGTTTAAAATCCGATTGGAGCCAGAATAAATTTCCTCCCATGCGCTTTCTGGACACGCAGAAGCTAATCGTCTTTAATTTATCATCTGGAAATCTCCCAAGTGTTCGTTGTAGCATTAATGTACCACTCCACCTCTCCTTCAAAGTGTCTCTCGATGGAGCTCCAAGTCTAAACAACTTGGAAACACCAAATTCAAACCGCGGTAGGTGCAACAAATTTCAGGCACCGAAAACTATTGGTAAATTAAATGAATCCCCGGCTTTGTTTCTTCAAACCACTGCTGTAGATGTAGTCAAAGTCAATCAATCTCAACTGGCGGTCAATGTTCCCGTCCCACAATTTGAAGTGGATTCAAACTTCGTGTATCAGCGCAAGCCTCCAGTGTGGAAAAAGGGTTGTGCATACCTGAGATTTGTGGAACGGTCCTCCGAGGAGTTGGACGAAATCGTAGAGTATGATCTTGATGAAGAAGTGTGTTTTGCATCTCTGTAATCATACTCCATCTCTCTATCTGACTTGTCACCGGCACTGACTACTTCTTTTAACTAGGACCTTTTCTGGTTAGAAAAAATAAATACAGATCGCGCCTCCAAGGGCATGGAGCCCATAGAACAGTCAAAACTCGAATGGGTGCTAGATCGTTTTGAAAAAAATTCCCAATTTCGGCCAGCTGCCGAGAACAGCCCAAATGTTTCCACTTCTGTCATATTAAACAACACTGATGAGGAGGATGCCGTGTGCGCCGTTTGCCAGGATGGGAATTGTGAGAATATCAATGCTATTCTCTTCTGCGATGTTTGTAACCTCGCCGTGCATCAGGTTCCTTGGATATTTACAGCTTTGGCTTAACAGAATCGACTTGTTTTAGTTATATGCATCGAGCTGTTTTATGGTTTTAGGATTGCTATGGCGTTCCATACATACCAGAGGGTTCCTGGCTGTGTCGTAAGTGTCTGCATTCGCCCAGTGAACCGATCTCATGCTGCCTCTGTCCTAACACTGGGGGCGCCTTTAAAAAGACCTCTGATGATCGCTGGGCTCACGTTATCTGCGGTCTCTGGATTCCCGAAGTCATGTTTGCCAATCTGACCTTTCTGGAGCCCCTAGAGAATATTGACAAAATTTCCCCTGCAAGGTGTGCTTCTCCTGCGGTCCCCCTCTTCACAGCATAAGCCTAGCAACGGCTGATTTTACGGGAAAGTGTGTTAATTCTTTTAAGGTGGACTCTGCGGTGCTTCATTTGTAAACAGCGAAATGTGGGCGCCTGCATTCAGTGTCATAAGCAAAGTTGTTACCGGGCTTTTCATGTCACCTGTGCACAACAGGCTGGCTTGTACATGAAGATCGAGCAGAGCGACGATCCTAACGACTCGGGCATTCGGAAGCGCGCTTATTGCGATCGCCACTGTCCTCCCTCTCATTTCAAGGTTCGTTTATTTCCCTTTTACTTGGAGCTCGTTGTTGTTGGGGTTATATGTCAACCAGATCAATTTTTGCTACTCGCATTTGGATAGAAATGAGGGCTGTTATAATAGTACTATTGTTACCTAGGCCAACGCTCACAGTGGAATGTACGCACACTCAGACGACGAAAGGGTGTCCTCGGACGCCGATGAGGAGACGGTGAAGCGGACGACTATCAAGAACGCTCGAAAGGTCCTTGCTGAACGTCGCAACTCCAAGCCTTTCGTGTGTGTGCCTATGGTGGCCAAGTCGAAGAGTGATGTAAGGCCTTAGCACTTCTTTTTCCCATCCCCTCGTTGTCATTACCATCGGCATCGCATTAACGTTAAACAAATTAGCTCATTTACTCCGAGCTCGCTGGGGTGAATAGTGGCAAAGAGGAGTTTTTCCAACGCGTCTATGCCTTCTGGAAGCTAAAACGCGAAGTTCGACGCGGTGTGCCTTTACTTAAACGGCTCCAAGCAGCTACCAGAATCCGCGGTCCCGCATCACTTGTGAGTGTCGAACCCACTTCCAAACCCATTTATTAAAACTGGGAAATTTCAAGGGCGAAAGAGTGTAATTGGATGTCATCCTCCCTTGATATAGACCTACCTCAAACATGGGATATCTTCCTTGAGCATTGGTGCTTTGCCTACTCAGTAGTCGGATTCATGGAAAGTGGTATTATTGCAACGTCCGAAGTACATTTTAAAAAAATCATATGCAGGATTAGTTTTATTTGTCTAATAATAGAGAAGATTAAATTAATAAAAAAATAATACTTTGTTGAAAGTGATGTTTAACGGAGTTGTGATTTAATCACAAACGTGTCGTATTTCCTGTCCAAGAGCGAGGCGGCAGCAGCAGCAGCAGCAGCCGGAGACGAGGAGATGGAGAAGATGCGTAACCACTTGTTCTTCTTCCAACGCCTCAGACAAGACCTCGAACGGGCTCGCTTGCTCTCCGAATTGATACGCAAGCGGGAGCGCGTTAAACTGGAGCTCGTCTCCAACTATCGCGCTCAACTTGAGTGCAGGATCCTCCCAACTTTCCGAATGCTCAAAAGACTCATTGACGAACTCCAGGTAGGTCTCCTTTTTCCGTCTTTTCGTTGTGAAATTTAACCGTTCTCTCGTCTTCTGTTTCACACCTCCTTAGGCTAAGGACACAAGAAACTTCTTCGCGGCTCCCGTATCAACGGACATTGCGCCGGATTACTATTCAGTGATAAAGAAGCCGATGGATTTTGAGACTATGCGAAACAAGTGCTCCGACCATGAGTACCTTCAGGTGTCAGAAGTACAGGAGGACTTTAATCTCATTGTTAAAAACTGCTGTGAATACAATGGTCGCGACACGGTCTACTACAAGGCTGCAGTAGCCATGGCAGAGCAGGTATGAATAAATACTGGACCCGAGGCCGTTTAGTGTGCTCCTATGCTCAAGGAGGCTTTGGAGAATGAGCACTTTGAAATATTTGATTGGGATGGTGAGAATTCATCCACCTCCGCAGTCTCAGTGACGGATCTCGTCAAGGCTCCCAACAGTGTGGGGGCCAATTCGGGAGGTCTTTTAGCTCCCATTCCACTTGAAAACAATGATCGCGACAATCATATCTTTGAAGAAAAGTCGGAGTCGAAGAAATCGTTCACAGTGACACGTGGTCGTCTGCGATCTCATGATACCATGGAAACTGCTCCAGTTTTTGCGGAACCACCATTGAAAAGAGGGTAGAGTAATCTTACGACTTACGATATTTCCTACCAGGTTACAACGACTCTTCATATAATTCGTTCCTGGCTTTTAGACACCTGAGGGAATTCATGAGCCCTAGTGTTGCTCCCCCACAGAGTCAGCGTCTGCGTCGACCTTGCTTCCCACAGCCTTTGACCCTCATTACAGAAAAAACCGCAGGTGAAGCGCTAGCAGGTATGACAGCGACATTTTCGGCACCGGAGATGCTCCTTAATCAAGACAACACTGCGAAGACCACTGCCCTGCGCTTGCCTCACTCACCCGACCGAACTCGACCCGCTTTCACCATCTACCGCTCACGATTGGCCACGAAGGAAGAAGACGAAGATGAAAGTGATGATGATTCGGAGGAAGAAACAGAAGATTCAGAGGACACTCAAGACACTGTGGCAGCAGCAGCAGCAGCGGCAACTCCTACTTCCGTCAATTGTACCACGCTAACGAAAATCACAACAGGTACTGCCGATTGTGTGACTGACGGCGGACGCTCACTCCGAAACCGTTGCATTGACAAATCTGCCGTCAATACAGGTAGACCCGCCATTTTAAAGGTGAGAGGCTCTCTATTTATCCGGTCAAGTTTTCTGTACTTCCTAATTCATCTGTCGCATTTTTATCCAGAAATCGCCTCCACGGAAAACCATTGCTCTCAAATCGCCGACTACAAAGGCAAAAGATCGAAGCGTTCAGAGACAAACTTGGACTCTTTCCCAGCTATTGTCGCTCAAGAACTCGGGTCAGTCCGCAATCAGAAAGCAGAAGCTATTGAAAAAGGGACGACAACGAGGAAGTAAGGTAAAGACGGAAGTACGACGTGTAGGCGCAGAATCCGCCACTCTGACGATTCAGTCCTTACCACGGCCAAATTTATTCTTGAATGATCGGAATTTTGAGCATCTGGATCTGGTCTGGGCGAAGTGTCGGGGGTCCCCTTGGTACCCAGCCATGGTGAGTTTGTCACTTATCTGATCAGTCTCTTGGGAACACGGTAAATGTCTAGCCGCACTCACTCGTTAGGTAATCGACCCAGCTGCATCGACCAAGGAATACAATCAAAACGGAGTACCTATCCCAATTCCGCCTGAATCCGTTCTCAATGTCGGGTCGAATGCTGCACCGCCTTTTCAGACAGGCACGCCACGCGGTACGGATTCAGCGGTAAGTCCAAACTCCAACACCACGTCGCCCTCCTCGGTCCCGACAAGCACTACCACTCCACCTCCAGCGAGTCCTACCTTCCTTGTTCTGTTTTTCGACGGAAAACGGACCTGGCAGTGGCTGCCACGAGAAAAGCTACTCCCTCTGGCAACTAGCACAGCTATCGACGAGGAAAAACTACACGAGGCCAAGCGGAGCAAACTGAAACAATCGGTGTGTGTTCACTGTTAAACAGAGGAACATTCGGACTACAAGTAACCCCAACTACTCTACGTTTTAGGTGGTGAAAGCCTATGGACGAGCGATAGAGCACTACTGTAAAGTCAACGGGCGCCCCTACCCGTTCAGCGATGAAAACGTAGATGAAGTTGCAGCCTTTCTAAGATAAATATCTTCGTCTGGAACACCTTGATCTCCGTGTATATATAACCATCACCAGATTTTCGTGGCATTTATAAACGGTTAACTTGGATCCACGCTATGCTCTTTTAAAGTGCTGAGGATAACCAAAGGGGAATCTCAAGCATTTATCAAAAAGTGCTGGCCTAAAATCAGACGTTTGGGTCGAGCTGGGAATAATGAAAACTGCATTAGGATTAGGAATCATGCGTTAGTAAATGTACACACCTCAACAATCACTCATGGATCATGTCAGGCGCCAAGCACGGGGGGTAGCGTTCAGTAAAGCCTGAAATTAAACCAGTGTGATGAATACCTGAGAATCTCAAAATCGTATGACGGACAAATAATGCCTCACAGAAGTGGTTCCGAGGTTTTCTAGCCATAGACACTAAACATTGATGTAAAATTAAAAGCAAACAACCAATAAGTATATGACAGCCGAGATGGGAACATACATCGACACAATAACTACCTCCCATGCATTATAAACGAAAAGGGGCCATTTCTGCAATTTACCATGACGGCTTCAGAAAGTCAGAAGCGGCCTGAGATAAATCCGATAAATATGTATTTTACAAAACCCTATCCATGTTCAAAAGAAGTACCCGAGGATAACACCGCCCAAGTGCTTCTTCCTTGCCTCTTCGTGGTCCATCATGCCACCGCTTGTCGTAAGGACAATGTAACTACAAGCGTAATAGAAAAGCTTCAAACCCTACCCAAACTGACGAGACGGAAGGAGGTTACGAGTCCAGTGCTCCGTATCTCTCACACCCATTTTAAACCGTGGGCTAATCACTCCACACTTATTAAGGCGTCCATTTAACTGCACGACAATTTTGCCAGAACGATGATCGTCCACAATCTCGAATTCACCTATGTAGCCTTTGCGCTGCATAACCTTTAGGAAGCGAACGATGACTTTTGAAGAGGGACGGATCATGACCTGCCTTTTCTTTCTCCGTTCGGCATTGTTAATTGACTTTAAAGCATCAGCCAAAACATTAACGCGAACCATCGTCACAAAAGCGCACAACACGCCGCAAGCACAAGCAAAGCCCAAAAGTGCCGCGCTTGAGAATTTAAACATAGAAGGCAAGATAAAGTGTTGGCCGCTATCAGTTCACATAGGGCAAAAAAAACTCTAAAAATTGCTAGAAAATAAAAAATATTTTTAAACCACAAGTAATTTTAATGTAAAATCAGTTGGAGACGGGCGATCCGATTTATGCAAATCGCTAACACACATGTTTTTGTACATATGACTGCAATAAGTTGATATATCCCATAATGGGAAACAAAATATTTCACATGGAATAACTGCGAGATCAAGTTGACCAATCTAGCTTGCAGTTTCTTTGTTTGAATGTGATTCGACGCCCTTTTCCTCGAACATACATCTAAAACTTTTAATCTCATTATTTAATAGCCTATTGTAATACAATATTGATTTGGCCCTCGGATCTGGTGAGGCGCTACTTTTGGGCTTTGAATTAGCCCTCTTGTACCTCGCTGGGTGGGGCTGGCCTTTTGGGCCATGCCAATAGCCCAGACAGCTTCTCCGTGCTGAATATATATATATATATATATTCTGCCCGAGTATTGTGCCTTCTTACGTCTTCAGGGAGTCTCGGGATGCTACACTATAGCTCAATTAGCCAAATTATGTCGGCCGTTTAACTTTCGCTTTTGGCATCGGGCTGCATCGGGCTCCACCGATGCACCCTCACTGCGTAATCTTGCCTCCAGGTCATTCTAGTAGCCCTAAGCCTACCCGTATGCCGAATATATGCATGTATTTACTTTGCCCTAGCATTTAATCCTATTCATTTTCAAGGGCTTTCGAGGCCTTGAACAGCTACTGCTAAAGATCACAGTTCTGTAGGTTTTGCCATTATGTTAAAGTTTGCTCCTAACCTGACACTGAGGCCTTTTCAAGTTGTCCGTCCTCTCCGCAGTATTGTCTTCGCCAATTTTGGTACTCTTTTATTGATCCTACTTGTTGTTACTTTTAATATGAAAGCAACTCCGTCTCGCGGTACATAATTTACATTAGAAAATGATGTTGATATTTTAATGATAATCCCATTCAGCCGAAAATACTTACTTAACACTTAGTGAAGGAGCAAAGGACCTTATAATTTAGGTGGTAATTCTGGAATCAAATGCGCTCTTGTGCTACTGTGCGTCTCTGTTGCTCAGCACAACAGCCTCTTTTAACAATGAGCACATTGTCAAAAAAAAATTGCTGAATTCGGTGTCAAGAGATGTCCCAATCTTCATAAAAACGGTGCCACATGTAAACTTGTATTTGCGTTGCAGACTACAAATCATCATGTCTACCAAACCTCGATTTCATTCGCCGTTGTATAATTTTGTTTACATAGGAACACATGAAATGTTGTTTTTCGCATATTTTACATCATGGTTGCGGTAATTTACGCGAATATGGATTGGATATCCTAGTGCATGGAAGCATTAATAGACACTCTGTGTGAGTGGATGTCCATTTTGACACGGTGGAAGAAAATTTGTAAAGAATCGATGAGAACACATAGTTAGGACCGAAATTTGGCCATGCCATCACCTTGTCATTATCGTAATTTACAGCTTCTGCCCTATTTTGTTTAAGGTTCGTTTAAGGTTTAAGATTCGTTTAAGGTTTTTAAGTTATTTTGGACTTTTTTACCTTAATTCTAATTTTTCGCTTTAGGTATACGGATTTTTAATTTTATCATTTAGTACATTATTTGACCTTCTTTGTTTAATTGTACCATCCTTATTCGCCCTCTGGGATTGCCGCGAATTGGGTTAGTTGGGTTTGTAACATGCGAGAGATAGTACACGTTCAAGCTGGTCAATGTGGCAATCAGATAGGCGCTAAGGTATATCTGTGTCTTCTCATAACAAAATTTTTAGTTTTGGGAAGTAATATCCGATGAACATGGCATTGATCCAACTGGAACTTATCACGGTGATTCTGATCTGCAGTTGGAACGTATTAATGTTTACTATAACGAAGCAACCGGTGGCAAATATGTTCCTAGAGCCGTTCTTGTTGATCTGGAGCCTGGCACAATGGATAGCGTTAGGGCTGGACCTTTTGGTCAACTTTTTCGCCCGGATAATTTCGTGTTTGGGCAAAGTGGTGCTGGTAACAACTGGGCCAAAGGCCACTACACTGAGGGAGCTGAACTCGTTGACTCCGTTTTGGATGTTGTTAGAAAGGAAGCTGAATCTTGCGACTGTCTCCAAGGTTTCCAGCTTACGCATTCTCTTGGAGGGGGGACGGGGTCCGGGATGGGGACGCTTATGATCTCCAAAGTAAGGGAAGAGTATGCGGACCGAATCATGAACACATTCTCTGTAGTCCCTTCTCCCAAGGTATAAACTTTCTCATCTAGGTTTTTGTAGGTGTCGGATACGGTCGTAGAACCATACAATGCCACACTTTCAGTTCACCAATTAGTTGAAAATACTGATGAGACCTATTGCATCGACAATGAAGCTCTCTACGACATCTGCTTTCGTACACTTAAATTGCAAACACCAACTTATGGTGACTTGAACCATCTTGTCAGTGCAACTATGTCTGGTGTTACTACTTGTCTTCGCTTTCCTGGTCAGCTTAACGCAGACCTTCGAAAGCTAGCTGTGAACATGGTTCCATTTCCTCGTCTTCAC
>NW_020170389.1:399318-408310 GCF_000524195.1 Echinococcus granulosus | reverse complement strand
CATGGACGCTACCTAACTGTTGCTGCAATCTTCCGTGGTCGGATGTCAATGAAGGAGGTCGATGAACAAATGCTGAATGTACAAAACAAAAATTCAAGCTATTTTGTTGAGTGGATACCAAACAATGTCAAAACCGCTGTCTGTGACATCCCACCTCGTGGTCTGAAAATGGCCGCAACTTTTATTGGCAATAGTACGGCCATACAGGAACTTTTCAGGCGTATAAGTGAGCAATTCACTGCTATGTTTCGTCGTAAAGCATTTTTGCATTGGTATACGGGCGAGGGTATGGATGAGATGGAGTTTACTGAGGCCGAGTCAAACATGAATGATTTAGTGAGCGAGTATCAACAATATCAGGAGGCTACTGCGGAGGAAGAGGGGGAATTTGATGAAGAAGAGGAAGAAGCATAACAATAATCATGCGCATCCCCCTTACTTATACCCATCTAAAAGTGCCCAATCACTTGTATACCGCACTCTTGCACTTCAGTTCATTTTGTCGCTAAAATGGTTTCTTTCCAATGGTGTATTCCTAATCGCCTATATTCTTATCTTTTAAGTAAATAACGGTCAATTTGCAATATTTTTGAACTTCTAAATGAGTCAACATCGGATTGTCCTTTAACGTTATCATGGATTACCGTTACGCTCCATAGCATGCTCAGCTCGTGACGCCATTAACGTCACTTCTTTTGTTAGCGTAAATCAAGACACACGTATTTCCCATTCAATTTGAAGTTTTCTTATATAGTCTCGAATCAGTGAATCGTCCTTAGGTCTGTCGACATCGGGGCTTCAGTAGCAGGATACAAGATTTCTTCAAACATTAGGTTGAAGCAGTGTCATGGATTTCCCCAGACAAACAATCTACCATCCGATATGCATTGTTTTTGCACTACTCAACTTATATTCTTTCACCAAACAAACAAAGCATTTGATGCATTCATGAATCAAAGTTGTCACATAAATTTTGAGGCCAAGGTTTCTTGGGTAGAAACTATCGAGTAGACAAAGTTTTACGCCTTGTATCAGATCCAAGCAGTTGAGTGTTAAAGGAACTAACTGTTGAGATCTTACACAAATTTGCATGGTCCAAAGACCAGAGACTTGTCTTTGCATCATCATCAGGCGGAGAGCGCTTTTGATAAATTTTTTATTTTTATAAAATGGTGAAACTGTATCCAGCATCAAATGTAGTTGTGCGACTCAGCACTCCATTTGAGCGTATTCCTCGATTAATACGTCGATAGAAGTAATCCTCTAAAATACAAACACCGTTGCACGCACACTTAAGATTACCATTTTATAAATGCACAGACACAGTGCAGCTAAAGCTTAGACCAAAGGCAGCGTGTCGCCACGAGCTCACCCAGGATGCCATTCGCAGGGCGTAAGAACACCTACCTAAACTTACCTAACGAAGTCCATCGCGCAAGATGCACTTTCAACCTCATTCCAGCTTAAGCACTCCTTTATCTTTCATTAAACCTTTTCCAACTGCTAGTATGAGTCGGTTTTAACAGTGAAACTAAGAGGCCAAGAAGCTTTACTCATTCCGCTTGTGACCGAATCTGTCCTCGCTAATGCAGGACGCGACTCAGCAATCCTCACACTGTGGAACCCAAAATTTGGATAGCTGTCAACCCGCTGAGGTACTTTCATCGGCTTTCTCCTTAACCGCCTACGAATGATGTCTTCCCTCTAGGAAACTTTTCCCAGAATATCCAATCGAGGCGTTTGGCTATGGGTTCTAGCATTTGCATTGCATACGGCGAAAGACGTCGCTCAGTCAACACTACAGCATCCAAGTTAACCTGGAGATACTGCAAGACATTCAAGATTGGAAATAATTTTACAGCCATACAGAAGATCCGAAGGTTCAAATGAAAAGGAGAGGGGAGGGATGGAAGCACATCACCAGAAAGGACATCGAATCGTGGAAGATTGAAAATGTCCAACGGCCAAAAGGTCCGGCCAAAGGACCAATTAAATCCAAAATGGTATTTTACAATAGTAGAAAGATTCAAAGTTGATAAAAGTGGAAACGAACGTAGTGCAACATACTAAATGGGGTTTTTTGAATTTGAAGCATTCGCTGGTTGAACCCGGTTGCCAGTCAACTCGTTGATAATGCGAGTCATATGAGTGTACTGTTGAATCTAAAAAAGGCGACATTCGCATAATCCTCCAGAAATGCAAAGGAAATCCTTAACTAGGCTATTATCTCGACCACTAATAGCAGTAACACAGGCCGTGTGGTTGTCAACAGACATACCTCGGCATCCTTTTGCTGAATGATTTGCTTTGCCTCATCCAACTGTTTTCTAAAGTTGTCGATAGTCGCGTCCATAGTTCTGTTCTGCTCACGCATGCTCGTCAGCCTGTTCTGCAGGCTCTCCTTGGCCGACTGCAAACCTTCAAGGGAAAAAGAGAAACCCGAGCATGAGGTGTAAGACATTTGAAGTAGGATTCGATTAGGAAGACACATACTCTCATACTCCTTTTGTTTGGAGGACAACTCAGAAGAAAGACGCCCATTCTCGCTTTCAAGGCTACAAAAAAATGGACGCTGAATTTATTACAAAATAGAGCGTAATGTACCTCACACATTCAATTCAAATTTCGGTACAAGCGTGCTTACGGAAAAGAATAATTTTCACAAAAAAAGAGTGCAAATTACACACAAGCACACATAACAAAGATGGACAGACTTGGTGAAGGGTCATGGAAACGCAAACAAACAAGCCTGTACACCAAACACAAAAGTGATCATCACGAAGCCCAACAAAACCAATAAACAAGTGTGGGGAAACTTATGCTAATTTTTTTTTCTAATCGAGTTGGTGCCCTAGGCGAGCGAGCGCCCTTATGAGCGTATGGGCGGCTTAAAAGCGCATATCATTCAGATTAGAAAATTCGCGCATTTATAGGCAAGCATCAATTGCAATAAATTTCCTATGACAAATTTAACGATCCCCTTTCCAATCAGTTCTTACATTCCTTTTCCTTAGTTACAGTCATTCTTTCCTGAGTAACTTTCAAAATGATGGATTAGCAAATCGGTTTCAAAACTTGGAGAATGGAATATTCACAGCCTAATTATGTGAATCTTTTTGAAAAAAATAGTTTAACAGTGAGTCCACGAATCCGCCAAACTAGCTAATCCTTAAGCTACTTCCAGACAGGCTTTCTAATTTATAAATATCTCCACTGTTCAATCAAATTCCTGGCCTTCCCAACAAATGAGTTAGTACAATTTACATAACAAGGGAAATTTTTGAGTCGCAATAACCAGCAACAAAGGGCATTGATGTGTAATTTGAAATTAAAGTGTTTACTTATATCAATAAGTAGCATTGACTCCACCCTATTTGGAAGAATCATTATGCCGATTTGAAATAAATAACGCTGTTAACGACAAGGCATGGCAATGTGCCCAGATAACGCTGAAGGGGAACACACCGAGAGATTTGATCCCGTTGAGCTTCTAAGGAGGCGCGGTGGGACTCGACGTTGGCGAGGGCGACGGTTTGAAGATGCAGCAGCCGCACGACCTCCGCCTCAGCGGTGATAGCGCGCGATCGAAAGTGTTCCGCCAGAGCGTCTGACGTGCGTAGCGCCTCGCGTTTTGCCGCCACCTCCGCTTCCAACACCGCCTCTTGCGACTGGTCCAGTGAAAGGGAAAGTAAAAAAGATGGATCAAATGATCCTCTCAAATCCTGATCGGATGGGCAGCTGGTGAATTAATCAGAATGATCTTCAAGAACTACTACCCTTTTGCAAGAGGAAGACGATTTAGAATATCAACAATTCATAAAGCACATTAGATCGCTTTTTGTGTGAAGGGAATAGCCCAGCCCTACTTGTATAAATACTCACCGACGTTTAATTATTGCATATTAAATTCTAATCACAAAGAAAGAATTGGTCAAATGTGGACAGACAGAGGAGTAACAGAAAATTCATCATTTTTGTTCGCTTCTCTAAAAAATGGGTCTTCCGGCACCCTCACACATACTGTACATACATGCAATTCAACATAACATATTATTTACGTAAAATAGGCCTGCAAAATCACTTTCGAGTTACACGATGATACAAAGATAAATCCGTCCACGAAGTCAAATCACAAACGGCAATATGCTTAGATTAAGTTACCTGGAGAACTTCAATCTTTTGCTGACAAATCGTCATGGCTTCTGATCCGGCAATGCTCGCCTACAAAGGAGAGAAGAAAAGGGAGGTAGGACCAATGCATATGCAAGGGGGAAAGGGAGACTCACAAATGACAGAGAGGTATTATCCAGTGCCGCACAGAGCCTGTTCAGCGTGGCTTCAGAGTGGTGGCGAGAGGTGCCAGACGAGCAGGTAGTTTTGTCCTGCCGACTGGTAGGAAAGCGCGATTGCGTAGCGGCTATCCACTCAGAAATGAAGGCCACGTGACCGGTGGGTTCGGACTCTTTCTCTTTCGTGGCTAGCAATAGCCGTGATGTTACATAATCCTCAATCGACCTACACCCCGGTGGTATGAGGCTGTTCAGGGTGGACAGAAATCTAATGGGAGCACAAAATGGGAAAAGGAACATCAGCGGCGATGGTATCTACCAATGGTATGAGATATTGAAACTCGAGACAATAACCAACATTCGGAAGGGGAAGTGGAAGAAATGCTGCAGAAAAAAGTACCCATTAAAAGTGGTCAATGATTTGCATAAATTGCTTAGGTACAGAGGCCTAAAACAGTAAAAATAGTTACTTGAAAGGATAAAAAGTGGCCCTTAGTGGCAAATCCGAAGATGATCGAAAAAGAGGAGGAAATGATCCATTTCAACAACAGATGACATGTCGGCACAATGGTCCCCAACATGCAGCAGAAATTGGTGACAGAATAGTGAGTCAGCACCACGAATCTCGAGTCAATTCAATGGGTAAACTAACAGTGAAGTACGTTTAAAACTATCACGCTAAACTTCTGAATATTTGCAAAACACTAATAACTTCCTTCAAGTAAACGGCTTAAGTGAAATTCTGCCCCAACATCCTGTCATTTATAGCGGGATGAATTGTGACCTTACCAAAAAAAGAACTTCAATTTTCGGCTGAAGTGACCATCGCGATGATCACCAGATTAGCATTGTGAATAAGTGAGTTATGGGACAAGGCCGAAATAGCTGCGCATATATCAATGGTTCGTTTTAACTAGGCAAACCGCCGAATTTAAGCTCTATTTGCGAGTTTAATGAAGTGATATTTTACGAAATTACCTACAAATTGACTTCGAGGTTTGTTGAGACGTTTGCAAAGTTCCTTAGCGTCACGTTCAAAATGAATACTAAATCAGTTCTCTCCTTGTTCCAACTTATTTAATAGCTTAATAATTGCAAAAAAACAAGAAACAGTCAAATAAGAACGAAACACATTTGAGAAACATACGAAGAAACTGAGAAATTCTGCAAACTGAGGGCGATTCTCATGAGACGAAGGACAACGGCCCGGGAGGAGAAGGCCCCTTCACAGCTACCATCACCAGTTCCAACAACAAAAACGAGTGCCAGCATATTCGCGAGGTGTGGCGTCTCTAGACCCCGCTGCAGTGCATCACCACAGCGCCGCAAGTGGCGTATTACTGAGCCACCCTCACTACAAATTCCCTTGCCGTCCCTCTCTTCAGTGAGGCTCAGGTCCGCCATCTGCGGTGTGCAATCGATTCGCGTCTCATCGGGATCCATGTTATCCTGCGACTTCTCCGAGGTGGAGGCAAGCGAGGCGGCAGAGAGAAAGTCCGTGCAAGTGAGGAGGAGATCCAACGCGTCCACGGTGACTAGAATTACAGCCATCCTTCCGCAGTAAATAAAACAGTCAACTATCGTTCTCTTACATTTCATTATTTTTTATGGTTCCAATGTCTCCATTGTTGGTAGAGCTTAGAATAGTCAGTAGGGTGCTGTTTTCGAGGTTTTGGAGGGCTAAAGACCGAGCGGTGTATCCCAGGTTAGCGATATGACCAGCGGATATGTCAACCGATGCGGGGTCGAATGAGCAGCAAATTTCTGAAAGTTTTTGGACAATTAGAGAGGCGCAGTGCATGATCACGCGCTGTCTATAGGCTGCCTCGATGGAGCTCCCATTTTCAAGTCGAAGTGAGAGGGCTTGAGTAACAAGAGTGAGAAGTTGAAGTAGTGTAGTGTTGTAGTCAGCATCAGAGATATCCTTTGAAAACTAAGGTGAAAGTCGAGATTGAAATACAGAGTAGGAATGCAAACAAACCGATGATTCCAGATTGTAAATGAAGGCGGCCGTAGAAGCGGAGAGAAGATGATCTGTGGGCTGCATAAGGTGGTTGCTAATCCCAGTAAAGATGGCATTAGTTCCTTCAGGCTTGTCCCAATGAAAGATTAGGCTTCGCAAGCAAGCACAAAGTTCCGCACTGTTTTTAAGTAGGCACGTCAGAAAACCTAACATCTAATGGTGGCTTATGAAAACTCAAACGTAATGTGTACTTTGTGAATGAGTTTTGCGTTTCTTGACACGAGTTGCTTAGCAGTCTCAATCATAACATGCTTAAGTTTCGGATGCCTAAGACGGTAAAAACAAGCTAAATGAGACTTACGAATTGATCAAGGAGAAGGAAGTAGAATTAGCACAAAAGTCAATGAGAATATCGCCCGCATACAAGCTTTCCAGAGAGGCATTACCACTTAGAAAAATGTTGAAAAGGACTTGAAGTGATGCGTGAGCATTCCGACTATCGAAAAACTATGATAAGACGAAATATTTTTAAAATTTAGAACGCACCTTATCCTTAGTTCCCCACAAGTGAAAAATGATAGTCATAGAAAGGACAGTTTCCATCTGCGTAGAGGACTCAGAATTCATTATGCGGAGAAGTAGCTTCCGCAGCAAATCAAAGTCATCCTTTTCTATTAAAAAAGTCTAGAAACCACATACCCTATTTTGCAGTACTTTGTGAATTACGGAGTGTTTTTGAGATATATTTGCAAGAATGCCCAAAGCAAATTCAACCTTTTCCTTATTGTAGGGAGCCTTTAGTATCGATAGCACCTGCCTGACGCCACAAACGAAAATATCATCCCCACATTCCAAGGGCATATAATTAATTTCGAAAGTACATTTATAAAATGCTGCTAACGCCTATACATGGAAATATCAAAACCTAAAAGGAGGCAACCTCGAGAAAAATTTTTTCCTCAGACCAATTAAAGATTCCGTGAAGAATCGGCTTAAGTATTAAAAACTTCGCAAGTAGGACATATCGGCTTAACATATCGTCCGCTGAAAAACTCGAAGACGATTTTAAAGAACTTACCATAATTTAAAATGACTTTAAGCGCAATAGATCTCAGTTGCAAGCCACTTGGTGAGCATAAAGCAAACGAGAAAAAAGCATTTAGTCGGTCCAATGTGTCTGGTTCCAAGGAAGTAATTTTCTCGAGCTTGTCCATAATTTCCTAGATGTGCTAATTAGGTAAAACCATGCAGGCAATTTACTTCCATTGAACACACAAACGTGTCAACTGATTCATTTTGGCGATATTTGTCGAAAGCATCCAGGATCAAATTTACCGTCATGCCTCAATCCTCTTGTACGAGTGTAACCCGAGAGCACCGCACCGGGGACAAGTTCAAAACGCCAACGTCAAAGTTGCCACTCCAACGAAAAAGACGTGTTTTCAAACGATATAACAATGAAAATAAAGGTAATTAGTGTTGCTTAGCAGTTGCCAGTTAATTTTGGTGTTTGGACTTTTATCTTATGCGTAGCTGGCGATATCTAGAAGAAAACTGGATGTTCTGGTAAATTTACGATTGAAAAAGTTTGACTTCTTTTATAAAGCATCTCACTTTATGAAAACACCATTTCCTTACGTTATATAAAGAAAGTGTGCAATTGAACTATTAGGCTGCAGGTCTGCCGCTAGGATTAGGATTCCGGTACCCACGTGCATATGATCGACTTTGTGGGAAATTGTATTGACATTTTATTGCTTTGCTGCAATTACTTCAAACTATGCTAAACAATTCTAGCAGATATTGTGAGTCGTTAGTACGTAGACCATGCCTTGATAACTTTTCAACTCTTAGAATGATTGCGGATAGCTTATGTAGCTTCCCGGGACTCCCTGAAGACGAAAGAAGACAAAGTACTCGGGCAGAATATATATTCAGCATGGAGAAGGTGTCCGGGCTATTGGCACGGCCCAAAAAGCCAGCCCACCCAGCGAGGCACATGGGGGCTAATTCAAAGTACAAAGGTGGCACCTCACCAGAACCGAGGGATAAACCACTATCGTATTACACTAACATCGCAATACGAGAGTGGTCAATTTAGAAATCCAGACTTTCCAAAACCCGTACTCATCCAAGTTGGCGTCGACTAAAAAGCACACCGTTATCAAATCAACCAATTGTTCTGAAGGCCCTAAAGGCCGAAGCGGAAAAACTAAATGGGGAACGTGTCGCAACGAATTAGCTGTACCAAAGACAGTTTTTTATATATCACCATAGCATAGGCGCTGCAATATCAGGTTAATTATTTGCAGATGTTTTAGATACGAACGAATTTATAGTAAATTTCGTCTGAAAAGACTAAGGCTAACTATATTTGTCATGACAATACAGATTGAAGCTGCTTTAATTGCCCAAGTTTTGACATGTTTTAAAAATACTGCACCTAGTAGAGATACGTGGCATAGTTCTATCACTTTAATAAGTTGCTGATTTTATAAAAGAATAGAACATTTTGTGTTATATTAACAGCCTCGGGCCTTAAAATTCAAACGTTATGACATATGAAACCCTTATTTTGACCGCGCAGTACTTAATGCGTGGTAGAGTTAACATTAGATTGAGGATTTTGTTTCCTTTAACTCGTTGCAGAGCGTTAGAAATCTCATGTTAGTAAGCTTAGCAAATCTAAATAGTAGACGCTTAAGGTATAGTTCACTTGCTGTGTAGCGTCCCGAGACTT
>NW_020170389.1:374277-399218 GCF_000524195.1 Echinococcus granulosus | reverse complement strand
AAAGTTGGATTGATATCCCTTGGGATCAGGTTTGCTTTCTGCTGCCACCAATGTGGTCCTATTTAAAAAACAGATTGTTAAACAAACATCTAACGCATTACACAACATTTATTATAGCTTGGGGTTACTGGTATGGCCATGGAGCATTAAAGTTGTCCGTCCAATATAATCGAAAGGCAACCGAGAAACTGGGGTGTTAAAATTTAGCAAATGGGTTCTTGAAGAGTTGTGATATTTTTTAACTACAATTGTAACAATATGATCTCGTCATCATCCGAGTACCATCCATTCACTTTGTACCTCCTTTGGTATTTGCACAACATCAAGAAAGCTTCTTATTGCAAAATTTACAGCAAACTTAACAAAATAAGAGCATTCCAAAAAAATTTTTAACGATAAAATTTTTAAAAAATGAAAAAGCAATATTTTGTAGTTTTCAACACTTTTCTTTGGCAAAATTTTCCGCAAACCTTTCTGCCCATTTGGCTTTTATTTGTAAAGGCAATCTAACAAGCGAGATTTTTTATTATAAATATCCCGAAAGTTGGATTTAAATGTGACAGCTATAGTGAAAATACTGTTATTTTTTAGTGACGCGTTAGGGAAGTTAATTTATAAAAAGTTTTGTTAATAAATATTTGCGTCAAAATATGTATAAGTTTTTGTTTGTTTTTTTGCTTTCTCTGCTTTTTTGCCGGCGATTTTTTGTTTCAATCTGCTAACAGGCTTACACTAGCCTAAATATACGATTCAAGCGTCTGTTGCGTTAGTACGTTGTTTCCTTTCTGGTTGCAGTAGTTGCTTCTCATTTGCTCCAATGTTTTCTTGTAATCCGCATGACAAATAAAGTCCTTGAATTTATTAGGCGGGCGGCATCCTTGGTATTGCCTGAGTTCATGTACATGTGAGGTTCTAACACAATTACGCCCCGCATATATTTAGCAAGACAGTTGTATACAAGTCCCAGCTGATTTATTCTTATCAAGAACTAGCCTTTTATTGCAGTACTTTAAATTCTGTATTTGGCTGAAATGTAGCTCACCTTGTGCCCGCTCTTGTCTAATTCCAAGTTCAAGTCCTCTTTGGGGTTTTTGCCCTTACATGGTCACTAGCGTAATGCAAGTCCAAGTTACTTGCTGCGTATTTCTCACGACGTCACTTTTAGACATGTCAGGTGATTTTGATCCATGTGAGTGTATCTACAATCACGAAACATCGATGCAGCGGCTCTTGACCATGCTGCGACAGTCACAAGCCTACTGCAATGACGTCATCTGCCAGAGCGACCTATCCAACCCATTTGCGAGTCAGAGTGACAGTCAAATTTCCTCCTCATTCTTCGTGTTCTTCGCGTGGATTCTTGTTATTGCCAGTGTCTTGGCCTTCCGCACTTGTCGTCAAGGCAGCGCTAGTGGGTCGGACAAGCCTGGACCCGCAGGGGTGAGTCTTTCTCGTTTATAAACTTGCTGAGCTTCCGCTGCTATCGTTTATTGTAACGAATGTTGCCAATTCCACTTGACCAAGTAAATTAGCCACCAAATTTGTGTCTTATGTAAACCTACTTTGGCAGTAACTAGAAATGCATTACAACGCGCAATGACGCGCTGGAAATCCCACACCACGCACTATCACCCAAGCCCTTGATGTTGATCGCTTGGTGGGTGACCAACTTTACCCACCAAAAACCATTTCACCAAGATTAGTAGCACCAGGATTTACCTTTCAGAATTTCTATAAACTCAACACAATTGGAATCTGCAATCGCGTAATGCTGACCCGCTTTTGCTACCATTACAGTATTCTGTTTACCAGCTCTGTAACTGTCCTTCCGAAGGTTTCTCCTCTTTTGCTTTTAGAATAACGACCCGGAGCCACCAACCATTTACTAGCGCATATTGCTGTGAGAGCTACAATTTCATCTTTTATCAATCATTTCACTCCTATCAACCAACCCACCGAGACTGGTTGTTCACCCTTTCCTCCTTCGCCATTTACTTACTTTGCATCCCTCAACAAAATTGCATCTTTAACCAAACAAAGGCGACTCCATTGTGATTTGCATACGAGATGTATGGACACTTGTCGGATATGTACATTCTGGGTGGCGTCTACGTCTTTACGGCCGAGTGCCCCTTGGTGCCACCACGATGACGAGCAAAGAACTCCTTCTTCCGCTTTTTACTTCTCGCTTCCGCCATCTCCGCCTCCGTGGCGCACTTCGCCTTGTAACGTGAGATGCGAGCGACCATCTTGCCCTTCTCCCGCTCTTGATAGGCCGCGTGCAACCGCCGCAGGCGTTGAATGAGCTGCGCGCGATCGCGGACGTGCCCAACGGGATCGGGAACGCCCTCCATTTCAGACGATGCTATTATCGGTGCGGGTACATCGACGTTCCGAGCGCGTCTTACCTCATCATTCCTGAAGCGTTGTGTACGCAGCTGTTTCTTACTCAGTTTTGGCTTATCGGCGAAGGGCAGCGCCGCGACTAGTTTGGTGGGCACAGTCAGTGGTAGATGCACGAAGGGCACACGTTGTGCCTCCCTGTATTTGGAGTCCTCCTTGATCTCTACCTTAGCGCCCATATCCCACCGTAACTCACTCATGGTGCGAAGCATCCTCCACTGTGTTTCACTGGCGGAAGAGGCTGCGGTTCGAGCAGAGGGCAGAAGGAGGTTGGGAATTGGATTGTAGAAAGGGGTCAGTTCGATGGGCACAAAGGTTCGCGCAAACACTATGTCTGCCATTCGAATTGACGCTTCAAATGTAGCCCTAAAGTCACCTGGTTTGTGACTCGTTCCCATGAGGGCGTTCTTTATTAGACCTAAGATAAAATCCCAATATTTGTTATGCATGTCAGTATACCTCACTGCATCTTGAAAGGTAGATTTATTACCTCGAATTTTAGAGACGGTCTGAATCTTAGAGCCGACCATTTTAGCCACCTCAAGCTCCGAGTTGAACATACCGCGAATAAAGGCGGTTTTGGAGAAGATTTTATATGGGTGGCCGACCAATTTGAGTTTCTTCATTATCTGGAAGGACTCATTGCAGTCCGTCACGCTGCCCGTCCCGGCGATTCTAAATTTTGGTGAGTTGAGCGCTTCCGCCTATAGAAGACATTTGAATAAAGTCTTATTCTTAAGAGAAATAAACAGCACATCAGTGCTTTGGCACATAAATAAGAACAGTCGCGTAACATTGCAGTTTGAGCAGACATGCTAAGACCTATGCATTGACTAACGGTAAGCTCATTGCCTTCTAAGTAGCAGGCAAGCATGAACCATTCCGAATTTCGACTATAACCAGCAGTGTTAATTTGTTAACCAATCTAAACCGGTATGCATTAGTTTGTGGGAAGTAGAAATATTCCAAAGCTGTTTGGATTATTTTATCCCTTGACAGGATATTATCAAGGTGAGAGACCAGCGTATCATTGCCTCGAGCACTGGATGTGGGAATCCCAGTCGATCAAGAATAATTTGAAATTTGGTATAGTAGTGCGTGTTGCGCTGCGGAAAACTAACAGGGTTAACTTCAAACTGAGTGCAAGTGTAGGAGCCCATATTGTGGGCTTCAGAACGTTCCAATCATAGGAGAGTAAACGATCACATTGTAAAGAAAGTAGAGCACGCCCGAGTTACCTGCTCCCGCCACGTGGAGTTGACAATGGCGACGACTCCAGTTTTTGCAGGAACCACAGGTCCGTAAAAAGTGATGTGACAGTGTTCGTGCGCCAGGGCGTATTTAAGGTAGCGCTTTCGGAAGTTGTGCTCCTCCCTGCAATGCAACAGAAGCACTCAAATGCACACAGTACACCTTCCCGATAATACGGAAGGTAGGATTTTTATAGGTCTAGGTAGCGGGCTTTAATTATCCGTGGTACGGCTACAACGATGAATGATAGGTGGTGAAGCGGTGGGATAACAACCACCACTGCTACCTATTGCGCACGCAACAGGTAGACGGGATCTACTTGTGCAAATACAGGATGCTAGGTAAGTTTGTTCTTCCCCCCCCCCTACCGTGCACAGCATTGCGGGCAAAAGTCACAGTGATGGAGCACAGTTGCCATAAATAATAGCAAAATCATTTGATTGGCATTCTAATTATTTTTAATGACGCTTTGTGAGTGACATGCATCCTTTTTCCAACTGTGACACGCTCTAATATAACCTGGTTTTCTTCCGCTTAATGATAAATCTGCCCTTCAGATAGGGTGATGCGTTTGTTTAGGACAACGTAATAAGGGAAGAAAGTGAGCGAAGCGTCAAAATCCACTGAAAAATGAAGCAGGAGTGCAAAGTCCTGGATAACTTATGCGCATAGAAAGTATGTCCTTAATAATACAAATATCCCGGGCTTTTATGAGGATAACCTTTGATGGAAACCAAAAAGTCCAAAGCACAATTTATTGCCTTGAACTGGACCAGTGGACTTGAGAGAGCGTTCTTCCCTTAGAGGTCCACTTTGTTCACAGTGAATCATGTCAACAAGCTAACTGCTAATCCATCAAAAACGTATCCTTTTAACGAGTAAAGACACTAATCCGAGGCAAGCGTCCAGAATCAAAGACAATTTAGTTTGCTATGACCTCGGATCTGCAAATCATTTCCTTTAGTGATAAGCACGCATTCCACTTTTGGTCAGGTTATTGTTGGACAGCTGATGTCGGTTCTATATCGCCAAAAGCGGACAAATCTGCGGGGTTATTTACGTTTAAAATATCAATAAAAGACGAGAAACAAGAGGCAGAAGTACAAAAATAGAGGAAGTAACTGACTTAGAGAAAACCCCGATCGTTTGGTAGCGTCGCCAGCCAACGGACACGGTGATGGGATCATTGGATTTGAGCACGTGTCGTATCCACCGATGCGCTTGAAAGCGAGCCTGAATGAAGGCTTTGGTCTCCTCTCCCTTCACCAGCCCTCCAACCACCAGCGGCTGTCGTGGGTCAAAGTTCGCCATGAACTGGTAGGGCACTCCTGAAGCAGAAGACACCTAGTCTTAGCAGACCCTTACGTGTTGTGTCCATAATATTTAAGAGGTCAGCTGTGAAAAAGAAGCTGCGTCAAATACTGAGTTCAACGGAAGAAGACGTTCGGCGAGGTCGAAGGAGGATTAGATTATTGCCACTGAATGCCGCTGAGTGGCAATTAATTTGAGAACGGAGCACTCACAAAGCACCGTGTGAGAAAGCCCGGAACCAGCTTTAATGCCAGATCAGAACAATGTGTGAGCGTAGGGCCTTCAAGAGTTTTAAACACACAATTTAAGACCGGAGATGGGACGGTTAGGATGTGGTGTGCGCGAAATTCCCAACTTATCTCAACAAAAATGTGCTCCGCAAAAACCACGGAAAATTTGACACAAAGTTGAACCAGATCAAAAGGTGAACAGGGACTGACCGACAGGTCAAAGTTGCATACAGGACCTTGAAGGTCGGCTGAAACCAAAGCCTTGCTTTAGTTCGGCAGCAAATAAATCAATAGCACTTGAAGTGTGTCATTGTGTAATACTTCTAACATATTGAATTAAAACACTATTTTTAGGTGGTTTATATGCATTGGAAACCTCGAACACGTCCCAATAACTCGTAAATCATTCCCTAAAAAATAAACAGAATGGTCTAAATGGACTAAAGAAAAACTGACCGACAATTTGAAGACGCACATAGGATCCAGGAGGTACACCCTCGACAGTTTCACGAACACCGGGAGCCAATTTGCCAAGGATCTCGCGATTCAGCTGCTGTTGAGCCTCCGTCTTGGCGACCATCTTGTCGTAAAAAGCCGTAGCTGGTTCGTCCGCGCTCGTACCAGAGCCGCGCTGGGCAGCCTCATAGAGACGATCGAAGAGCTCCTTGTGACGCCGACGCTTCTCCAGAATGCGCTCACGCTTCGTTGGACGAAGTAAGGCCTGAAAGAAATAGGTAATAGTGATGAATCGGATTCCCACCATCTAAGTAGGCTCGCACCGTCATAAAACGTAGAGTCAAACATTAAATGCCTGCATTTCTTCAGCGCAAGTTTAAAATCAACATCGTAGTGAGTGTCATGCGATTAATTAATGAACAGATTAATGAAGGTTTGTTCCATCTGATGAGCTCGACCTTAATCGCAAATTAGTCGTTTACAACAAGGGAGACCTAGGCTGAAGCCAGAGTGAATGATTATTAGATGAGGGCTGTTGTAGTGGGGATGGTGGACACACTCACGAACATGATTTGGCTGCAAGCGAACAAGCAAGTTTGTCGTTTCAAAATAGTGATACCACTTCAAAAAATCGGCAAGTTAAACGAGCTATATAGATGGAAGACCTTTTGCTTATGATAACATAACAAAGGTAACTAAGGGACTAAATCCTGCAATTTAGGTAGCGATTGCAAAAAAAGCAAGACAGCACACTACGGAAGTAAATTTATGTTATTCAGGATACCAAAGCAAGACTGAGCTTATTGGAATGGGAATGATCAACCTTTTCAAATCCTTTCGTGGGATCATTATTATCCTCCTCCTTGTTATCTCCACTGGAGGCCCCTCCCTCCTCGTCCAACGGACCAAAATCTTCAAATTCTTCCTCCGAAACCTCGTCTTCCTCAATATCTGAGTCTTCAGCAACTCCCGTGGCCAGCTTTCCTTCGGGTTTATATTGCACCCTGCTACCCACTGCTTTGGCCATCTTCTGCGCTTTTAGCTCTTCCATCGCTCGCTGCGCTTTAGCGTCCGCAGCTAACAACTGCTCGGCGTCCTCCGAGGAGTTCCACTCGCCTGTAGTGAAGCAGTTCGCAATAAGTGCCGTCGAAGCGGTCCAATCGATGGAAACGGAGCGTTGCTGGGACAAAGTGACGTCGTCAGCATAGGTTCCGTGGCTTAGGGTGTCCACCGTAGTAGAGATAATGAACATTTCACCGGTGAGAGCGGATGTGCCTGTTCCTTTGGGCGTCTCATCATCTGCTGCAGAAAAATACAATTGGGGGTAATTGCCTCAGCTTATGAGAAATGGAACAGCTGGTAAATGTCTCCTAATACTGGTAAAACTGTAATGGAATATGCCTGAGTGACGCCTGCCTAAAGTAATATCAGTACCACAGAAAAGTCTCAACGTGACAGGACGAATTACAACTCTATATTACAAGACGTTCATCATACCAAGTATCAATAGCAAATATGGATTTTGAAAGTTTTGGGGAAATGGGTTCAATCTAATCTCATTTAAAGCACCATAATGTTGCCAGGCTTTATGTAGCTCATCGTTAAAGGGTTTGACTTGGGGAAGTTTGAGTCAAATTCTGTAGTAAGCTGAAATGAAACAAGACACAACACAACATCAACAGTTCAGATTATGACGTAAAACACATTGTTTCACGAGGTATCAGCACAGATATAAGAACCTGACAACTATTGGGAAATACACTTAGAGCATACTGGACAGATAACAATGCTTTTAGTGCGTATGGAGCAGTATGTTGAAACAAAATGATGAAACCACGATTGTCATCGATGAGAAATCATTACCAGGTTATTTTAGTTAAAAAAGGCTATCCCCTACAAGAGAACAACTATATCATTACTGAGGAGGACCTCTTGGTGGTAACAACTTCTGTGGTTCATATTTTACGGGGAAAAAACAGACCGAAACAACGTACCAGCATTGTAAATTATGCGCTTCCAGTTCTTGCGACCCGTTGCTGTTTCTTCCCAACCCAGATCTAAAACAAAATTAACCACTGACAATGGGATCAATACATGACCACGTAGTCCTTTTTTCAATACTCGTGAATAATTAGGATAGAAGATAATAGGCAAGGGAATCAAAGCTACACACTATCGAAAGCGTTCTTCAGGTCACGGTGCCGACTATTGAACAGAAGATCCCCTTTGATCCTCAACGAATTCTTCTCCCCGCTGTCATTGCCATACACATCCATGGGCTCATTTTCCACGTCCGGTAGAACTGTATCCTCGAACATCCGCAGTCCAGCACCGCCGTCTTCTTCAACTTCAATATCATCATCTGCTTCGGAGCTGTCGTCGTCATTCTCATCGGAGCCAAAATCATCATCAAGGCCGTTTGCAGACGGCTCCAAGAGAGGCGCATCAGTGAGCATTTGGACTCGGTGATCGTGCTTCAATCGTTCGTCTAGATCATGACCGGCGGCCGAAAGAAGATCGCGAGCTTTAGCCAACTCCGCTTCGCCCGCTCCTACCACCACCTGACGGCCGGATGTCAACCGACCACCACCCAAGTGATGACTTCCACCCAAATCAATGTATGTCGCATCGCGATCTAACAGCACGCCACCAACGCTCGACATTGGTGCATAAAGCTGAATGAGGATTGGATGAATAAGGAAACCTCGGTGATGGGTGCCAGACTTTGTGCTTATAAACTCAGATCTATAAAAATCGGTCGAAATACAGCAACAACTCCGGAAAAGGCTAACTTGAAGTTCCAATTCTGAAATAAACTGCCACATAAGGTGGATTTTCAAGCGGCTAATGGGATGGACGCCTCATTAAAAAACCTCATTCAATCAGGATTTTTATCTACAAGGTTACGTTTGTTTATAGTCGCCATAAGCGCTTACAGACTTAGGCCTCTCTACTTTGTTACTAAACAACAATGTCCAGATTCGAGTGAAGTTAACCACCTTTTTGGTACAAATCTACACATGCATATATGTATAAACAATTGAAAAGGATTTAGTGATAGACACTTGATTATCTCCTCTTAATAGGGTTATTCGAATTCCATACCTTACGTTCACCTTCAGAAAGACGCTTCTTCAATTTAGCTCCGACAGTCCCTTCGGTGGACGGAGTGGCTCGCATAAGTTGAGCCGGAGTGGGACAGGGGTCCTGTTGACGAGTGCATTCTAAAATTGGAAAGTCACCAAGACCGGGAATATGGACAAGAGGGTTGGAGAAAGAAGTTTCGATGGGAGCGCCTCTAACCCAACCGTAGAGACTAATCACACGGCTAGCTTTTTCATCCTCTGCAAGAATTCTAGGGCTAGTCACGTCTTCTAAACGATCCACCAGCATATAGGGGTGTCCAGTTCGCCAGTCGGACGGTCTGGGAGATTTGACAACCATGAGACGGGCCAAACGCTGAATCTCCGCAGGCATGTAATCACCATCAATAATTTTGTCACCCACCTCGCTCTGTTTGTGATGATGAACTAAAAGTGCAACTATCATGTTCTGTAAAAAATGTCCTACATTTTTTCTGCACAAAACGTGATAAGAGGAAAATCTTCGCAGACAGATCCGTCCACAACCGTTGTTTAACTTTCTTCCGAAGGGCTCTTGAAGAAGCCGACTCTTTGAACTGGTCCAAATGAGTGAGCACTGGGATGACTCGAGGCATTCCGTGAACTTGTAACATATTGATAAATTCGAAATGATACATCTCCAAACCCTTTGACACATTGACGACAAGTAAGACTAAATCAGCGATCTTCGCAACATCAATCATACTATTAATGTTGCAATCACATTCAATTAAAGTCAATCGAAACTTTTTGCCGACAACAACAGTTATTGGACCCGTGATATTTGGGACCAACTGACGACCAAAGTGCCTGATTAGCCCACGCAATAACGTAGATTTCCCACATCTTGGTGGACCAACAATGCCAACAATCAGAGGTGGAGAAGAATCGCTCGAACAAGCGGAACTGATGGTTGGAAGATGATATTTCTTTGTCTCCTTATCTAGTGTCTTCCGGACTTTCCTTGCAGCTTTAGTAGTGTGCTGAACGGCAAATCCCTTTGAGCTCTGTGCCTTCGACCTATTTTCCAACCTATTTTTTTTCTGGGCTTTTGCGCCACTTCGAGGGGCTCGATGTTTCTTCTCGTTTGATTCTCCCATTTAGAGACCCAGAAAACAACAAACACATGAAAAGGCACGAGCGGCAGAAGAGCTAATTCGTGGCTGCTTCTAAAACGTGACTGTATAAACAAATTAGTCGGAGTTCTAAAAATCAAAGAAATGCACTTTTTAAAATTTTTCAAAGCGTGTATAAAATTTAAATACAAGATTTATGTGGAGTGGGTTGTAGTCTTTCATTTCATTATTAGCAAAAAAGACTTATGCATATACCACAAACGTGTTCGGACATTCCTCGTCACTTTAAGCTGTTAAAAAAGAGCTTTAATTCTTCTTCCTTAAATGACAGCTTGCCACGTATGTTGTTGGAAACCCATAGCTAGGATTTTGTTTATTATTTTGTGAAAATTTTAGTAGTCATCATAACCATAGTTTACCAGGGTGATAGTATCTAATTATGTTACCCTACGGACTTCCCAGGCCTATATACAGCTGTAATAAATCATGTCAGCGTGGGCATTTGTCCAAACCTGATTTTCCTATGATTTAGAAGTCTGTCGTGATTTCCGGTATTCTGCTGTCTACTGGGAAGTGTGGTTTGCAGGTACGGAATCGCCTACGTGTTTAAACATACCTCCAAGCGCAGAGCTAGATCGCCTCAACCCTTTGATAGAGCTGGCATATTTCGTGCCCATTCACGCGTCCATTTAATACACATACGCCTCCGTACGATAAAATACCATTTTTCACCTAGCTTGCGTTAGCACTGTTGTGATGGTATATGATGATTTTTGAGAGCCTTATTGTCAATATACTTGTTTTAAATTAAGACTTCGCACCTGCTTATCATCTTATATCCCTTAGTTTCCTCAAGACTCCTATTTACTGTTTTTCCTCGCTACTCCTTGTAGATATATTTTCTCTACAAGCACGCATAATTTCTGAAAATTCCTAGCATTTCCTAGTCAAACCCTTATGTTACGTCATGTTCATATAGATCCAAGTCTTCGCAATGCATACCTGCAAATCCCAAACCTAGTTGACCACTGACCTTGAACTTTGAAAGTTGCTGTGATACAATCGCACACCTCCTGGCTAGTGTCTTTATTTGTTGTTGAACGCAGTTTTAGGCCTGTAGGAATGGTTGAGTTGGTACGATTTTCGTTTTCCTTATACCTTAAAGCACGACAAAAATCTACTTAAAGGTGTAGTAAAGCCTGCAATAGACGAATCGTCCTTCAATCAGCTATGTGAAGAGTATAACTCTGTATGTCCAAACACCTTTATGCATTAGCGTGGAAAGCTATTAGGTGATTTGAAGGGAAATAAGTTACTCAGGAAGTTCTGCGAAGAATACGAAAAAATTATGGCAGCTCTCCAAAAGTCTCATGAAAATGAGAAAAAGCTAATGAGAAAGTGTCGGGAGTTGAAGGCCGACATTTTGTCTAATTCCGTGCGCTTGGATCACGTGGAAAAGATATCCAGTGAAAATCCTGCCAATCTTTCTGCGCTTAAGAAGGAGTTAGAAAGCGCTTGGACACTTGTTGAAGGCGCCACTGGCAAGGAAAATCAAGCTCGGGAACGCATTAAACGCCTGAAAGAAGAAATAGCTACCCTCAGTAATATTATTGAGAAGGGGGGGTCAGGAGAGGTTGGAGCTGATGCGTAAGTAGTTTCTTTCTCTCTGGAATTGGTGATATTTACATAATGATCCAAATTTTTGGGATGTTTCGGGGAGGGCACGTACATGTGTCGCCAACAGTCAAGTTCTACTAGTTGGATTTTCTATGTGAGACTTTACGTTTAGTAAATAACATTAAATCTCTACCCTTAGAATAGCAGAGCTCTCCAAAAATTTAGAGAAGTTAACTAAGGAGAAATCTGAGCAGGCTGTTGAAAATGCAAAACTGCGAGAGCAAATTGATTCAACCAAAGAACAAATTAACGGGCTGCAGGAGGAAATCTTCACCGCTCAACAAAAAATTGCAGAGCTGGGTCGGGACATTCAAGTACGATACCGCTACGATTTTCGTAACCGGAAAAACAATTAATTAGCCTAATACTTAAGTCCTTTTACGGTGGGGAAATATTTTGCTTAGGAACAAGTTAGAACTTTCGGTCTGTTAGTCCCCAGTGGTTGTACGCATGCACCGAAATCATGCATCCTAAGGTAGATTCTAGTACATGAAGTTAAACCCTTCAAGAGGTTTGTCACATTGTTTGAGAGGCTATGTCATTTAAAATAGCGCAGAGTCACCCGTTATTCCATCTGCTCATTGAACTCGTCTGACTGTACAATGACTGTGTCAATAGGAGAAAGCCAGTGAAGCTCAGAGAGAGCTGAGAAAGAAGGAGAAGATGGAGCGAGAAATGAACGATGTGGGCGAGGAGGTCGAGCTGAAACACGCGCAGATTCGGTCCATCAGCGAAGTTATTGAAAAACTACAAGAGGAGCTCAAGGTTAGGCAGGAGGAGAACCGGACTCTGAGGATCTCCTACGAGCAGATGAATAGGAAGCTTCAACTGGCTGAAGCGAAACTCGCCGATGCACAGTCAAAATTGGACGCCCAAGTGGCTCTCACCGAGAGCATTCGAGCGGAAAATGCGAGCCGGTCGGTAGAGGTTAAGGTGTGTGAATACTAAACTTGAGAAAATCTTTCTATTCAATTTAAGTAAGCAGCATATTTTTTGTTCAGCAAAAAGAGGAAGAAGTTGAAGCCATTAGAGCGGAGAACGCCAAGTTGGTTAGACAGAACGAGGCAGCTAGTAGACGAATTCGTAGCATTGAGGAGAAGAAGCAAGAACTGGAGCGGACACGAGATCGGCTGCGTGAAAATATCGCTGCAATCGATCGCGATCTGGAGGCTACACGAAAGACCATGGATAATGATCGAAAAGCTTGTGAGGAGCTGACTAGAGAAAGAGATGCTCTGTCCAAATCTCTCTTTAAGGTTCGTGGACAGGCTGCAAAACAGACGAATCTGTTACGACTACACGAGCAGTCAAAACAGAATCTCGAGCGCGAGATTACCAATTACAACCAAGAAGCGATAACCCAACGCAAAATTATCAATGTACTGGAGAACGAACGCGATCACTACCTTCGAGAGGCTTCAAGTTATACTCAGAAGGTGCTCAATCTGATGGAAGAGGTGAAGTTCCGTGAGATGCAAATCTTCGACTTTAGGAAGAAAATTGCCGAGGCCCAGACGAAGTTGAAACAGCAGGAGAATCTTTATGAGGCGATAAAAAGTGATAGAAACCTCTACTCAAAAAATCTTATCGAAGCGCAGGATGAGATAAGTGGGATGAAGCGTAAACTCCACCTCATGGCGCATCGTATATCACAACTGAAAGAGGAGATTGCAAACACGGACGCAATGATGGTACAAGAGACGGCGGAGTGCGTGAGGATGACTCGAGAACGAGATAATATGCAAAAGGAGTTGCAGAGGATGAAGAATATGGCGATAGAGAATAGATCCATAATGGAGAGCCAGGAGGCGGAAGAACGGAAGCTTCTCAAGGTCATTGCACAGGCGGAGTTCGAACGAACGAAGCACAGAAAAGAGTTGGATCAGGTGATCAGCGAGAAAGACATTTTGGGCATCCAATTAGTACGACGTAATGATGATTTGGCGAATCTCTACGAGAAGATCCGTATCCAGAAGTCGGTGCTGGATAAGGGGGAAGCGCAGTTCAACAAGGTTCTGGGGGATCTGCGAAGAGTCCGCGAAGAGATCTGCGCGACCCGTAGAGAAAAGGCCATGCTGCAAGCGAACGCAACAAAGATGGACGAGCTCAAGCGCGAAGTGATCAAGGCTAGAAAGGAGCTGAGTAGGGAGCAGGTTCGGTGCAAAGCTCTGGAGGATGAACTCAAAAAACCCATCAACGTACATCGATGGCGAAAGCTGGAGGTAAGAAAGGAGTGCACCTTGTGCCCCGTTTCAGCGTTGTTGCGACCCCTTGATACTTCAGCACTCGAGCTCTCTTTAAGAAGGACTAACTACGCCAAAATTTCGACCGAAGGTACCATTAGTCCATAGTCTAAACAAGTTTGTAGTTTAAGTTGGCAACCCAGCTGTTGTATCTGGTAGACGCATAAATTACGCGAGTTGGAAATCCTAGGTTCAGTAAGTAAAGGATTACTTTTGCGGGAAAGGGGACAGTGACTTCAGAGCAGTTTTGAATTTATGCGTTTCAAATCTGAGGATAAACGGCAAGCAGTTTAATTGACCACCTTACCTTACTGTGTTTGTAATTTTCATCACCTACAGATATACTACCTAGATGATTGGCGAAACTACGAGTTTCTTCCTGAGGTATAATTTTGCAGTCGTTTGCATTTTCTTGTTACGATGTTCCCACTTTTTCATGTTTCTTAACAATTTTACAGTCCAGTCAATTTAGCCCGTGCTAAGAATAAAGGTATAATTTACCTTTCACTTGCATTTGAGTGGGAAGAATAAATAAATATTAGGATACCAGTTATGGTTTTGTTTTTCTGTTCCCCCAATATTTACTTTTATTTTAATATCGTAGCACTACCTTACGGTCAACTTTCGTTCGCCCAACCCTGAACCCCACCACTTACTGACCTATGTATAATCAGCGGCAGATTCGGTCAACCATACTAGAAGTGTTTCCCCTGTGCTGATTAGGTTGCAGCATTTAATGTCCAAATCACCACTGAATACTCCATAAGATCAACAATTGGTTGGGAGTACGGAAGCATGGGTAGCAACAGCATGGAGGCCACAGCCGAAGATCACAGAGGCCGACGCGTTAAAAAACAAAGCCGATGCCTTCCCTAAGCCTCAAACATCTGCTCTAATTTGGTTCAAATGATATTAACTATGTTTATACGTCCAAACTTTACCCTCTATTCCAACAGGGTAGCGACCCTTCCTCCTTTGAGATGATCAAGAAGATTCACTCATTACAGAAGCGTTTGATAGGAAAGACGGAGGAAGTCCTGGAGAAGGAGATTCAAATTCAAAAGAAAGAACGCCTCTACGTGGAACTGAAGCAGGTCCTTGCCCGCCAACCCGGTCCCGAGATAGCCGAGCAGCTTGCCATTTACGAAAATAGTTTACGGGAGAAATTAGCTGCTATGAAGGTAATCGCCCCGCTTCGGTAATCAATCTGAGATAAACAAGACTGTCTGCGCCCATGCAGACGGTGGTATTGCTTAGACTGAGACTCAGAAGAGGCCTAGCTCTAGTATTGAGATTTGCTTCAAACATGACCACGCTGACAATGTCGTCGACATCAGCAGAAATAAATTTACCCTCTTCTTTGCTGATACACACTTGATCACTCCACAACAACCCACTTCCTTATAACATTACCTACATGGTTATAAAACGATTACTACGTTAACAGCCCGGTTTAATCACGGTATATGTTTAGTCACCACCACAAACCTAGGCCTTTATTGGGTGCCTCTTTCTCTGCAGATAATGACAGCACAAATGGAGAAGCACGATGCCAGCATAAAGGACTACAAACTCCAAATGGAAAAGCTTGACAACGAATTGCTAGATACTAAGAAAGCGTACTTTGAGAAGCGACGCCTTAAGGAGGGAAGCAGAGCAAGGACTAAATTCGAGACTCCGGAGGTAATTGTGGAGAAGGCATCAGAAATAAGTGCTCAGTCGGAGTCAGAAGAAGAGGAACAGGAGAAATTGGACGACAAAAACCTAGAAAGGGGTCAAGATAATCTGGGAGAGGCTAATCTAAAAGGAGGGGGCCAAGACCAAAGTAGTCCGGGAGAAGAGGAGAGTGATAATCAGGAAAAGGAGCAGGATGAATTGGAAGAAAAAGAGAAGGAGGGCTTCAAGGAGGAATATTCCTAACAGGAAGCACCACATACAATCGAACCACACCAACGTGCACGAAGTGAGGAGGAAGCCAACGGTTAGGAGGAACGACATGCGAACGAGTGAATAATAGGGCAAATATATTCTTACGATTATAATGCTTATTTGACAGGCATCTGAAACGGGGAAACGAAAATGACGTTCTATAGAGGACGTTAGAAACAGAGACTAATTTTCCATAGCGGGTGCCAGCAGTCCATAGTCACCCAGTTCGACGAATAGTGTTAAGGAAAGTATCAACTGATTCGCATGCTCTAAAGCATGGACAAGATATCTATAAATCTGAACCAAAATAATAAAAATAAAAGAATTATCAGGACTTAACAGGGTGGGGGGATTTTGCAGACAAATAGGTGGGTCCAGCACCAGAGGCGATCGTAGACCACGTATCAGTGCAGTGCTCGGTTACAAGACCAGCGGTAGCAGTTTTGAAAGTGCGCGCCAGAACGTAGTTTGCAAGTACTGGAATGAATTCCCTTCCTGACAAATATCTTCCTCGGGCTGCTGCATGACCACCGCTCTAGGACATTATACGGCGGTCCGTACTTGGGCAGGGGATTTGTTGCTTAAAAATTGCTTTCCCGTGCTTGCTCGGCAGGTATAGAGTTCCCCTCTGAAGCTCCACCCAAGCGTGCATACCCACATGGACTCCGCATCTACCGTCCATAAGTCCTTCTGATATATCAGCTTTCACCGGTGCATTACGTTTATGTACCACAGCTGAGAAATGCAGATGTGTGAACTAACTCTTGGGATCTTGGGTAATGCACCAGCAGAATTCTCGTGAAAACACCGAACTCCGCAACTATAATACCTGCTCCTAAACTCGTCCAATCTCTAGGTTCGTCCAGTATATAATAGGCACAAACTGGGGACCACGCCTTACCCAGTTCGCATTCCTTGATGTGCTCATTAGGTCGTCAGGTAAAATTGAGTGAATGCAAGAAAGCATCGGGGCCAAGGCACCGAACAAGTATCCCAATTGCTCTTCGTATTCAGGGCGGAACTATAACGGGTCGGCGGACTGGTGTGCGAGAACATAGACGCAGGGGTCCAAGCCAGATCCGGTGGTTCATGTCCCCCGTGTACGTAAAATCTGAAGTCTACCCCCGAACGGCTCCAGGAGGCAACTGTCGACTATGCATCCCCGCCTTCACTTAGTCAACAAAAAGACCGCAGCGACAAGCACGAAGCAGGGGCTACTAGAGAGAACCGCCACGATGAAGAATCAGTCCCCGTCACTGGAGATTCCCAAGCAAATAGTGACGCCAACCCACGGATTAGGCAACCAATAAACGGCAGCCCATGAAGTGATCATGCCAGGTGCCACACTGCTCAAACTAACGACAGGAGTGGACAACGCATGCAAAATACCAGAATTAACCGCAGGATTACTCGTTACCGCATTCAGACCAAAGCACCACACATGAGTTACCAAGACGCACGTTAGTTAGGGACAAAGTGGCTTAGCGATAGGTAAGGTAGAAAAATGGAATTGGCAAAACTAAGTACGTAACCAACTCCCATAAGTGAGACAATTAAATGCTAATCACTGAAAACTATCATAGCCAACTATAGAGCGAGAGGTCACCATTCCACACAAAACCTTTTCACGAGTAGGTATACAGCATGTTTTACAGATCAATGGATAGATCCAGCACTAGAGGCGATCTTTGGCCACATATCAGCACACTCCTTCGCCACAGGACCGGTGATAGCAGAGCCTAGAGGAAAACGGGAATACCCAATGCTTAGAACGCAAAGAAATCCAAATTCTACGCACCTATCCGGCCAATGTTGTGAACTAGACAATCAACTCATCTAGAACACCTCCATCTTGCAAGCTGTCTGGGCGCCAAGCAACACAACGGCGCAATTCGGCTTGCCGACTTACCACCAATCTACTCAACTATAAGTTCAGCACACACCTTTCATTTCACCATTGGACTTCACTATTACGCCCGCGTTGTCTTCGAAGTATATAAAGGTTCCATCCTTTCGACGAAACGCCTTCCGTTGACGTATTACTACAGCTTGCCACACCTTCTTGCGGAGCTCCGGTTTGCCCTTCTTCACTGAACAAACCACGCAGTCCCCAGTGGCTGCCGATGGCAGCCGATTGAGGCGACCTCGGACACCAAAGACTGCAATCACATAGAGATTCTTGGCCCCAGTGTTGTCAGCGCAGTTCATAACCGCACCGGTGGGAAGACCAAGGGTGATTCGGAACTTCCCTCCGGAAGAACCACCGCGTCCTTTTTAATAAAATAGAACTGTAACATGCGACAGAGAAAACCCCCGTAGGTAAGGCAATAACAACGAACCGCTCTACACACGCACCACGCTTCGACATTCCCGGGCGTTGTTTGTGCTCACCGCGTCAGCAATAGGAGTGCATACTAACAATTTAATGGTTTGCAGTACTTTTTGCAGGCTTACAGGCTATTTTTTTAGATCTAAGTTGTGGGCCAATTTTTATTTTCGATAACAAAAAATTTATTTTAGTTGGCTTTTGCTTTCAGTTTTTTTATGGGATTGAAAACAATGTTCTCACTTACGTCCCAAAGCCAGCATACTACTGCTTTACCTCCTGGTTTGCATTAACAATGTTATCATTATTTAGCTATTTGCTGTACGCCATGAGTATGCGATTGATAATGTGTTCATAAAAGATTTTTGCCCCTATTTTCCTGTAAAATTATTTGTTTGCCCAAGAAGACGGGACGCTGGTTCCAAATAAGGTTTCACTTCCTTCTGGTTGCAAATATACCATTTTATGTACATTATGATAAATGCTGTAAAATTTTGCTAATCTCCGAGTTTTAACTTCCATAATATGTTCAAATTTAGTGGACATCATCCATTATTACCCGCGACGCCTAGAGTCATCCCTGATTTCGTAATAATTATACCAGGTAGGAAAGGACATATTGTATTTGACACGCATGAAGTCTTATAAACTATTGTATTTTAAAGAGGGCTGCAGTTCACTCTCAGTGGTCGATGGCATTTGCTCAGTCGCGCAGTTGGGAGAAACTAACTGCCCTCCACCTAGGACTAATATCTTCAGTTGCTATTTCTAGCAAGCTTCTTTCTTTAGTTAGTATGTAAGCTCTTCATGTCCGACCAGGGGCGTACCTTTGTTCGGGAGCAACACATCGTAGTGAGCTATAATCGATTGGGTGCGGAATAGTTTATTTTATACCAAGCAGGTTGATATTGTGATGGCCAACATAACTGGGTAGGGGTCTTTGCTCCACGGATAATGGAACCTGCTGTGTAGTCTAGGTGGCCTGTACGGCTGTACTAGTTCTTCTTTTCGTCAGGCTTTAAGTTGGTAGTGATACTCACAATATCTCTTCTTTCTTATATATGACCAGTGTGAGTGTTCAGATGTGATGTTAGCCACTTTTTTATCACTTCTTTCTGTCGCAGACCATACTCTGGGATACTGTAGGAAAATGTCGGTTCGTGCTCCCATTTTACAACCTAAAATCATTTTGATTAGTGAAACTCCATTTGCTATATTGCCTGTAGTCCTACGCACAAGGGGGCACCATCCTAGGCATAAATCATAATCTTATGGTTGGATGTTCTTAATGAAGACCTTCAGCAGTCCATTCAACGTGTGATTCGGCTCTTCTACCTGTCCGTGCAGAACGAATGATGTAGCGCTTGACTCGAAATTAGGTAATGCTAAAATTGGTGCGAAGCGGAGTATTCGACTCTGTTTTGAACGTGTTACCGTTCTCTTTCCCCGACTTGAAATCCTTTTTGCTGGCCTTTCCGTAAGTTTATGCAGCGGGCTTGCAATCTCAGTAAAATCTTCAACAAATCTACAAAGTTTTTAATTGGCTATTGTAGAACGGGTGCTCACTGGCTTTGCTCGAGCACTTCAGCAACCGCAATCCCGTCAGATGAGGTGGAATGTCCCAAAAGGTTAACTTCATATCTTTGGCTTCAGTTTCAAATCGACATCTTGTAGGGAGTCTAGCAATGATTTCATATCTATCCAGGTATATTGCGCAATGCTTTGGGAATGGTCTAGCCTGCACGGTTTTCACAAGGCGCTGTATTGCATAGTCCCAAAAACACCTTCTGGGTTACATTAATTTCGTTTTATAGCAAAATCTTCCACATCCCTGCTTGCTGATAGCCCGATTCTAAATCTAACTTGGCGACCTGCATTAACCTGTGTAGAGAGTCTGACAAATCGTTTAGGTGGGGTGGTGGGTAGACGTTCTTCTTTGTCAATGAGCGTTCAGCTTTCTGTAACCAATGAACAGTCGGAGACTTCCGTCCTTCCTCTTTACCAATACAATTAGTGAAATCTACGATGACTTCGATACCTTTATGGCCTTGTCTCGCAGCCTTTTGTTTAAAAGATTGCTTACCCCTTTTAGCAGAGGAGGTAGTATGCGTCCTCGTGGCTGCCAGGTTAGTCTGGCAGGCCCAGTGTCGAACCTAAGTTTTGCGGTACTTGTTCCTTCCAGCTTAGCACTTTTCATGAGGATATATTCGTCTATCTAGCCACTAAGTTCCAATGTTATTCCCTATCATCTTCAGTGACATGGGTAAAGGGGGAACAAAGGTGGCCCAGGTAGTTCATAGGTATTTCCGCGGCCTCCAATAAACCAATATAAATATCATCAGCACCCTTTCGATAATAAAAGGTTATCGTTGCCTTAGTGCTTTGGTGGGTAGAGAAAGTGCCTTCTGCAAACTTCAGGGCAGCCCCAGTGCCATGTAGAATACCAACCCAAAGAATCACATCCTAAACCAGATCCAGAGATTTCAATATCCATGTTTCCTAGTCTATGTTGGTATGCAACAACGCCTCCCTTTTTATTACCAGCTCTATTCCTTCTGCCAATCCTATCCCCGAGATGGCGAAACAACTTTAGTCTTATGATAAAGAGGTGAAAAATCCCAATATCTATCATTAATATGACGGCACCGGAGCCAAAGGGAAAGCTGGATGAATATCCTTCCAGTTTGCCTGAGGCTTGAAGAATGAATGGGAACCGTTTTGAAGAAAGCGGAATAAGGAGAGGAAGGACTTACCTAACACTAGGACATGATTCGGTTGGTCTTGAAAGAAGGATGTTGGGTTTGGTCGACCTTAGTTGCTGATGTAGTGAGGAGCCGTAGCTAATTCCTGACCTTTTTCATTGCGAATTGGACAAGTGCAAAGGAAAGTGATACCTGTGCCGTGGAATTTCTCGACCATGCAAAGTGGACAAGCTTCGTGCCTAAATTAAATAGTTGTCTATCCTTCAACTCTGATTGAAGGTAAGCCGTAAAAGGCTTCTTTTGACTGTACTTATGGACAATTTGTAGGCTCCTTGTCATCTTCTCTTGTCTTTTGATTACAATGGAAGACCTCTCTAGCTAACGTCTGTGCTTCTTGAGAGATGGCAAGTTAACCCAAAGCATCGCCGCAGTCTTCAAAATCGGCATCGAGGGTTATCTTGCTATTTATGGCGGCCAAGAACAGGTTCTGGGGAACAGCGAGCAGAATTCGTTATGCCCTTCGACGCTGAATGTAAAATCAAAAGTTAGTTCTAGCATGTTGGAGTCACTAAATCAAAATTCATGTCACTTTTGAGAGGGAGCTTGTCCATCGACGAGCCCACTAATGTAAAAGATCCCGTGTTTCCCTCTTTCACCTCTGGTTTCACACCCCGGAACGAGGAGGTTGTGTGGACGAAGGCATCTTGTATTTGAGAATTATGATTGGGGTTTACAGGTCATCAAGTTATGAAGAGGGCTGGAGTTCATTTTCTCCTCAAGGGTGGATGGCTTCCGCTATGCCACATGGTTCGGGTAACCTGACACCATGTCGCCCAAGCGGTATATTCAACCAAGCATGTATTACATAAATTCCACCACTATGGAGGAGGATTCACTATTACCTTACAGAAAGGCTGATAGGCTATCAGCAGGGCCGGACGGATACGCCTCCAAGCATAATTACACCCTGCCGAGTCCCAAAGTGGTAAATGGGAAATAAAGCAAAAGCAAAACAATGTAAATAATAAGACAAAACAAATGCTGAATAATCCTGCAAGTTCATGTTCCGCTATTTCTTCGATAACCGAAGTAAATATGGCATTAACATTTGTATCTTCTTTTCCTGTAACCTGCATTTTTTCAATCTTTAGCATGTTTTAGTGGATGGTACTTCTCACGTTTTTATTAGGTGTGGGCAGCAATTAAGTAGATGCGTATCACGCGGTTATGCTGAACTGCTTACGCAAAAGGCCGCCTTCCACAACACCTCGGTCGTCACATGAGCCTTCACATTTACGATCCCAATAACTTTACTGATTGCTTACCTCCGTAATTTCACCGCATCAGCACACCTAAACAGACGCCCCTAATGGGGTTCCCTCATCATCAGGTGTTTGCCAACACATCCACTCCCGAACACATCAACCACGCATTCCACTTTAGGCTGTTGTCTTTTTTTGATCTACAAGTGGCTAGCACATTAGGCTGTCTTATTCACGAGGCTGACTTTTCGCCCGCATTTTGCAAGCCACTTTCCCTTATAAGCATTCTTGGCTGGCACTCGAAAAGGTGGTCATAACCACGGTGAAATAGGGCGACAAAGGGCGGCCGATATTTTTGACACGCCTGTCATTGATGGTGTGCCAATATTTTATGGTGGCATTCAGCAGTCTCTCGGGTTAATATTCACTTCTTTTTTGGCTATAGCATAAAGACACTTGAGGAACGTTCAGCTTTTTAAAAAAAAAAACGTAGAATTTCACAATGATAAAAAAACGTTGAGGGACTGGTGGGCCACTATTATTAGCAACCGATTTGTTCACACGTAGCCACAAATTAGTGGTTGAAAATTATTATTTTAAGCAACAACATTAATATAACAAATCGGTCAATTTTAGTTATGGAAATATAAACAGAACCTACTACGAATTATTACGATGTGCAGGCTTACGGTTTCCAGACACCAGCTAATTGGGAGAACGTGTTACCCACCCCCGCCGTCTGGAGGATGTGCAGCACCCCCATTCAACCAGTGAGACAGCAGACATAATTTTAAGTTCTCCTTACTGATAACAATTACAAGAGAATGTAAGCGGATTCTTGTCCGCTCCACTTTCCGTTAATCACAAGTTTTTAACAAGTACATTTTCGTAATCAGCCTCCCAAGCCCTTAAGATTAATGCCACTTTAATCGCGTGTTAATAACTACTTCCTGACGGCAACGGCAGACTTTATGCAAAGTCAGCACTAGTTAAATGCAGCGCCCTCAATCGTGTAATATTATTTCGTAAACGAAAACTTGGCGAAAAAGGAGTCTAATGTCTTTCTTCTGCAGTGAACTGACTGCAGGAAATTTGGACAATACTGAAGAGAAAGGTTTTGCAGCAAAATGACCTTTCCCCTCTCATGGAGGGTGAATTCCCTGAGTGTTTAAGGTTTGTTAGGAAATTTCGCAAGCAATTTTTCATTTTTCGCCACAAATATCTACTCTTTGACTTAATTAAACGTTCAAAGAATGTATTTGTCAATCTTTGTCAATTTTTGGAAGAAATATGGTCAAGATGTATTATAATCCCCATATTTAACTTGGGTCTCGAAATAAACAAATGAATAAAGTAATTCCGGTCATTTTTATACTTTATTACAGGTAAAGGAAGTCATACAAAAATGCTGGACTGTATTTGGAGGGACTTCTTAGACTTTCCTCAAGCATTACCGACTTCCATCTATAAATACGCCATCTTTTATTATTTAGCAGCTTAAATTCCAATGCTAGGCGGTTTTAGTGCGTCGCGGGAGTGGTAGCAATTCCAAAGTAATGACCTGCAATACGTTTGGTTTTTATTTAAAAATAAAACAAAACGTTTTGCTCATCAGCGCGGGCCGTAAAGCTAAAAATAAATATTTAAAAGTGTCTGAGAAGAGGAAGATAAGCTTCTAGGTTATCTGTTATTAAAAAAAATGCGGCTTAATGGTCGGATTCGTCACCCTCCCTGCATTTCCCCTCATTAAGGCAGTCACTGTGCTAGATACAAATCTCTCAATAGTGCATCCTCTTTCTCAAGCAAATAAAAACAAAGTGACTTCACATGGTATCACGAAATTCGCTATGCCAATAAGGTAAATTAAAATCGTCTGATTTCCCAGACGTAGTTTGTGCTCGAACTGGAGTCTTTTGTTTAAGCGCATCACATAGCTTTTTCTGGCTTATTTGTTGGGAAAATTTCAGTTATTTTCAAGAAGGCTTTACTGAAAATTAATCCAGGTAGTAGCATATCAATGTGTAAAAATTTCGGTGTGAAACCTCGCCAAATTAACTCGGCTTGTTTGATTTAAACAACACAAGATCTTTGGGGTGCTGATTAACCTAAGCATCTTTACTATTAACTGTTCATTATCATTTTCAACTGAGGTGATCCACTTTGCTGATAACCCAAAAGGTTGAGCGATTCTTGATAGATCTTATAGCTTGTGGAGCTCATAATAACCGGTTGTCCATATTCTTGACAAAGCAAGGAATTCTGTCTGATTGTCAAAGCTCTCTGCTTCATTTTTCGAATTTTAAACAAACACAAAACGTCGGTTGAACATGATGAATGTTAATCAGGCTTGCCCGCATCACTCATTGAGTTTACCCATTGCAGCATTTGCAGTGTAGCATTTGGAGGAGATGCGGTAGTAGAATGTGGCAGCAGAACCCACCACCCAGAATTGGTTATAAAATGTGACTCGGGTAATGCACAACTCAAGGAGAGATGGATCACACCGAGGAAGAGCCCTCATTCATCACTTTTATGAGGGATCGGGTGACACTACTGACCACACCATTTGACCACCAAGGTGTTAAGAACAGCTTTCATTCGTGCTTGACGTCATGAGTGATGAGCAGCTGGCAAAGTAGCAGTGGCCTCCACGCATACGCCATTTCCTTCCAGACTACAATAAGCCTCGACACAGCTAGTAGTCTCCTCTTCGCATCTTCCACCCTATAGGCACGTGGCGTTGGAAGAGAGGGGGTTGTTTGCCGAAATATGCATGTGTGAGGAGAAACGGCGCCTACGCTTCTGCACTCCAGCCTCCCTTAATCCAACAAACATGGCATTGGTTAGCCCCAGAGGCTTCACTCACTGCCCAACGCACACTTCCTCCGTAGAGGAGACGAAGAGGACTACGCCTGCTTTGTGCATTTGTGCCTCTGTGTGTTTGTGTGTAGAA
>NW_020170389.1:345248-374177 GCF_000524195.1 Echinococcus granulosus | reverse complement strand
ACACTTTAGAGGGAGATGGGATGGGATGGAGGGAAGATGCCGCCCACCCTCTTCCCCATTCACGTTCGCGTACTTCTCTTGTATTCTCAAGTGACAATTTTGATGCACTGGAAGCTACAAAATGGAGGTTTGGGGGTGTCACTTAATACACCAAAGTTTAGTCGGGCTTAATGTCAACAGGAACCCCACTACTTTGCCTTATCCAGTGTTACGGTCACACGATCTAAAGCCTCAGCTATGGTAATTTTGCTGTGTGCATCAATTTGTTAAATAGTGTCAGTAGGAAGACTGAAGTAATTTCAATGGTTGAAATTTTTCTGGTTTCATCTTCTTTTCTTATAGATATGCATTGGCTTGGATGAACACGTTTCAGTAATTCAGCTTAATATCTTCAAACGCCTTCATCAATCTCTTACGTTGATGGGGAGTGCAATGCTTTGATAGTTTTTTAACTTTATGTTTGATTACATGGGTTCTGAAGTCCCCACGGCTTGTACTTCTGCTTGGTGGTATGGCCTCAGGGCCAAGCCAGTAGCCTCAGGTCTTCTGTATGTCAGTAATATATTTCCCACCATACTGCTATGACATCCTACCGCTTTAGGTAAGACTTTGAGCCTCACAGTAGTCGCCTTTTTAATGGTGTCGTAAAGCCATTAACATTGTATGCGATGGAAAAAGCACTTTTATATTTGGGGTAGTTCAATATTAGGTAGAAATGACTCTTCACGTAAAACTTTAATTTTTGCTTAACTCTCACTTTTGGCAACAAGTCACTTAGGATTCTGGCATTGTAAGTCCACAGGGTAGCTTAGCCTTCAAGCCATGCCTGTAGCTGCCAGTCCTTCTGTGCGTCGACAGCATATTCTGCCCTGCTATTATGTCTTCTTCCCTCTTCAGGGAAGACTCGAGACGTTGATTTGGCAGCAGCGGAAAGTGAACTATCCCGATTTCTATTACTGACTGCTAAAGCTTAACTCGACAGAAGAGGGACATAGCCTCCTAATGGGCGAACCTGTAACAATCCTCTTTGGCAATTACGCCAGTCCTGTATTTTTCAGGAAAACTATTAACAACTGAAGCTCCATTAGCCGTGGCCATTAGCCATCTGGAGAATTTCCTTACGGAGCTGTCTACCGTACCTGTATGAATGTGTAAGTGAAGTGAACGCACGATATCTTCTCCGCCTCTCCATCAGCTGGATAGAATTCAGATGGATGAGGCTACAGTGGAAGCAAAGTGGCAGAGAGGTAGCTTTATAATAAACCCCGTCCTTTGCTATGTGACTCAGTTTTTATCTCAGTGTTCTGACGAATAACGGTGGACATGCGCGATGTCAAGCACATTCCCCTGCCCTCCCAAAAACAGCTTCCAAACAGGATGAAACACCAAATTCAGTGGAATTACTAGGAGGGTTCAGTGGCATTGTAGCTAAATATCATCTCAGTTGCATGAAAATTTGATGTCCTTCGCCGTCGAATCATGAATGGTTTTCCTACACCACCGACTACGTTGTGATGATCAACGCTTGAGGTTGAGGGATGACGCTCTAAAAACGAGATAGGGGCTATGTAATACTTCGAGTACTTCATTAACTCTTCGCTTTGGTCTCGCGGGCACTTAAGGTCCCGCCTTTGTACTTCCACTTAGCGGCATGTCCCCCGCGTCATGCCTGTAGACCACAAGCCCTATTTTTAGTCAGCAATGCATATTCTACCCAAATATGGTGCCTTCCCTCTTCTCCAGAGAGGCCTCAAGGCGCCGCATTATATTTGATTTTCTTTGGCGTAAATTTTATCATCGACGTTCAATTTAACTATTGTATTTTCTAGCATTTGTCGGATTGATTAAATCATATATAGACATTGACAAGCAAAGAAAAATTGAGATAATAAAAGGAAATTATTAACTTTTACTGGAATCACACGTTTATACTAATGAATAATATGGCAGTAAGCACAGCTTATTGTTACCATGTGATTTGCGGACTACTTATTAAGTGATAAAAATGATCAAGTTACTAATCTGACGATAGGTAACACTTGAATTCGAGTAAAAAGGCACGCACCAAAAAGAATTCCAGCTACTTTAAGGATCACCTTCCACGGAATTAAACGATTTGATGTCCCCGTCTGCCTTGATCACTTGTAACACACTGTTCAGCACAATCCTCGGGATGGCGTTAAAAAAGTGAATTTCTGTGTTGAAAGCGAATTGGGGATTTGTCGATTTGTCTAGCATAATAAGGGTGTGAAATCTCAGTACGAACCGCTATTTTCAATTCCACGGAGAATTAAGATAACAAAAGCATTTGCATTCTTCTTTAAAAGGTAATAGACATCTGCGCATAGCATCCATTCTTTTCAGTTAAAAGTACTTTATTTTTTCCCAAAATAGCTACATTTCCATGGGGGGAGTGTTGCATCTCATTTGTGGTGTTCAAAAAGTTCACTGAATCGGTGCAGGCTTCATATCTTCCCAGAAAAGTAATGTAAACAGTGAAAGGGAAAGGTCTATTAATGGCGCAGGATGGGTATGTTTATACTGCCCAGGGTGAAATTAGTAGGATAAGACAATTCGTTAACAAAAGGCGAAAATAACCCTTTTTTAACCTGACAAGCCAACTGCTGGACACTAATCAACAGACATTCTGGCTCTGTCTCGAAATATGCGTCTTCACAATGACGCGTTTTCTCCGTTTTCAGTGAAGTAGGAGAAAAAAAATGCTCTTTTCAAGTGTTTGCAGTGAAAAGCGAAAACGCCGTCTGACCTCGCATTCTAGCCTAACTAACATTGTCCAAAATATGCACAGGAAAGTTGACAGGAACGAATGAAGACGACCTTTCTAATGTCTCTTGTCTCCCATCTCAATATAAAACATTTATTTACATTCCGACGCTTTAGCGATTTTCCTCCTCCAAAGCTAGTAAACAGTTGTCTGGTGAATGCTATCGGCTCTTAAAAGTACCCATGAAATCAAAGACCTGCACTGAGTTCCAGGATACTCAAAACGTTTTATTGCATAAACCTCAGCATTTGTCGCACTGATCCACGTTGGAATCGTAAAGCCCACCTCAATCCCTCGCACTTTACCTCCCATATCAGGGGTTTAATGCCTAGCAACGCAAGTACTGACTCTGAAATCGCCTTAACGGCGCCCGAAAGGCGTGCAAGGTGGTGAAGACCCCATGCACATAAAAGCAAACACACACGCACACACACTTTGATGAACTTGAAAGGCATGTAACCGAGTTTGCAAATTCACTACGAAGAAGAAAAGTGAATGAATAAGCAAACAATAGATCACCAAGAAAAAGGGCAGAGGCAAGGGACTGTAACACCCAACTAGCCCAAATGCACAAGCGCATGGGTAAAGTCACATCCCGACTTTCCTGATGCTGGTGAAAATGCCTCCGGCCTTGTAAAGGCCAGAAGTGGAGTGGGGAGGAGGTTAATACCACTGGGACGCAAGCGTGCCATTTCGCTAAGCTAACAACTTAGACACTGTGATAGCAGCACCTTAGAGTTTCTTTTCCTTGTGCCCTGTCTTGTCGTGATTCAATTGATACCACCTAGTTTCCTTATCGTAGCATTTGCAATTGATTCGAACTCTTGATTGTCAAAATTTTTAGACTTAATTAAGGTATCCCACGCCGTATTCACAAGGCAAGAATTTTCTTCTTTCCTTCCGTGTTACAATTGTCAGTGCAGTACCTCAGTGATCAACCCCACTTCTTGATGTTGGACAATTAAATCGAAATGGATGGCAGAGAGAGAGCGATTTTACAACGTCTAGCCTTGTTCACTGAATCTACTTAGTGGGAAGGGTAATAATTTTGACCGGGATGAATGTGTAAGTAATTTGGGGTGGGTAAATACTGACATTAAAAAATATCGAGAAAAAAATTTCCTTGCTATCTCCGATTACAAACAATTCCATTCATTAATAAAAGTGCCTTCTTATTGTGGTTGGGAGACGAATGGCAAATGAGCGTAAGTATGAGCCAAATTCTTAACAACACTTCCGTTAAAACTATTTACGACACGCTTTACCACAGCTGGTTTGCAAACGTGTCACACATTTGTGACGACAGTTGCTAAAGTAGGAAAAAGCTACCTTGACGACTTCGAATTGGAAGGATTCTAGTTTTTAAATGATATTTTGAAATAAAAGGATATTTGCTTCATTTATATGTCTCCAGTGTGCCGGTGTAGTGGTAAAACCGAGGTATCAGCATCGGGCATTTTTATCCATAGGTACATGAAATGGCGATTCGGCATATTAGCAGGGGCAGACTGTGCACTAAAATCGCGAGAAAGCCAGAACCAGCGATCGGGTGAGATTTTTGCTTGACCACGAATCCCAAAACTGATAAAAATCTGGAGGTCGAGGCATGGCCTATCCGTAAGCGCCAAATCGGATGGCGATTCGGCTGCGGTTTGAAACTTTGATACTAGCGGCAAAGATTAAAGGCTTGAGCGACCAGGCCTGCTTCCGCTGTCAGGCCTAGGAGTTAGTGTCCACAGGTGATTCACCAAACGTAAATATAAACGTGTGTGCACGTCTGAGTGACGTAGATACCTGCCAATGACAGAGGCAGACACGTAATCTGTGGCATCTTCGTGGTCATTTTCAACCTGATTAATCGGTTGTACCCTTGTAAAGCACACTTACTTTGTTTTTCATTTCAAATGTCAATCAGTAGTCATTTTTCAGTCATCAGTCTATTTTCTTTACCCCCGCGAAAACAGACAACCGCGATTTTATTCCAGTCTGCCAGCATTGTGTTCCTCAAATTACCTCCAGCTTTTTGTCTGGTGCAAAAGTCATTTCTGGGTCATGGCGGATTATCGGCAGACTTTTTATTGCAATCCCAAAAAAGGCATGTGAAACCTCGATGTGGGACAATGATTAATTTCAGACACCAGTTCTGCATCCTACATCTGCAATTGGTGGGAAATTTTGCTTCCTCCCCTGCGATTTGGCCCAGCTTTACGCTACCTCCAAATTTTTATCCTTAAAATGTTAAATTTACTACCTGATCAACTTTTAAACACTCGGCACACAATAACAACTAAGCTGTCGCGTTTTTATCCAGTCATTTTCTCTAAACCGGACGAATTCGCCATTTAAAACGGTTGGAATTGGGCGGTAATCGCCATCTAGACATGCCTGGACTTGCTATTACCCAACTGTTGGACATAGTCAAGACCTCCAATGAGGGTCATTGCATGGTTCCAAACATCAGTGGGAGACGTCCAAGATTGGCATCCCTTCTGTTTCATTCAAAAGATGACCAGATCCAGTTGGGAAGTTGTTCGGACAACCACCCGAATCTGTATCGCTTTGCATTACTCTTTTACTATTGCAGCAGTTACTTGCGTGTTTGTGTGAACATGTGGTTCAGTGGATAAATAAGGCGGCAAGGGATGGTGTATTCTTAAAGTTCGCTCCAACCCCCTCCACTTGAGTACTTTAAAGGCACTTAATTCCGTATCTCATTCAGTGTTGATTTCCATGCAAATGAGACCACACCCCCATTGGCTCACCACACAGCCGCCACATGCACCAGCGACCTTGAATGGCAATTGGGCGAGTTCACACACAACCAATTAGCGTTCAATAGGCAGCGCGTGTAAGACACATCGACGGGTCGTCATTCCACCCGGAGCGAAACACTTTCCTTTATCCACGGTCCCGTGTCAGCATGGAAAGTGGTGTTGCGAATCGCATCCATCGAACATGTCCCTCCAACATGTCGACCACAGAGACAGCAGTCTACTTTTTCCGCGCTTACATCACTCCGACTCTTCTGAGTATCGGAATTCCCTCGAACCTCTTTGTCTTCATCGTATTTGTTCGACTGCAAAAACGCCAACCTTGTAGATTTAATATCTACGTAATGTACCTGGCTATAGCGCATATATTTCAATGTGTTGGTGAGTCGTTGTTGGATCACTTTATTGGTCGTGGACTCTGGTTCGCCTCTGGTTGTACCATCGACTTTAAACTCGACACTCAATCACTCTTCGCATGCAAATTTGTCTCCTATTTGCCGACAGCAACAGAGTTACTTGCAGCAGTCACTCTAGTCTCCTTCACAATCGACAGAACCGTCACCATCTACCGTCCAATCCATTCTCGTGGTGACATTCACCTAAATTATGCTCGTCTGGGGCTGCTGCTCGCTTTTTTCTTCACTTTCGTCTCATTCATCCCTGCCGCGATCTACTATACACTGGAACGCGCACCCGACGGTAGATTACGATGTGCTCTTGTGGAACCCACCTCACCTGGACCACGATATGTCATTCTTATGTCTGTCATCTGCTCCTACACCGCGCCCACCATCACCATCCTCGTTCTCAATGTCCTCATCTGCCACAAACTCAAGCACCTTATCCGCAGCGGTGGTATCAAATCAACCACCTCGTATAAACACAAACTCGAGAGACGTCGCATCCTCGGTCACCTGGGCGTCTGCTCATTCTTCCTCTGTCTGTCGATTCCGCTCGTGATTTGTATGGCCCTGCGTCAGTACTCCGACGCCAAAAACTACTCCGAAACCGCAAAGGAGTTCCACAAGGAGATTGTCCAACTCACCAAGTTCTTCAGCTCCTTCACTGCTATACAATACTCCACAGATATTATCATTTACTTCGTATTCTTGCCCAATGCGCGTTCAGAGGCTCTACGTCTACTTTGCGGCTGTGAGCGGCTCCAGAGGTTCAGTCTAGTTCGCCGAATTTACACGAAACATGTGAAGGATAGTTTGCAGGAACGACGCTTGAAGATGTCTACTGTAATGACTCGTATGCACGACCCTAGAGGCAATGACAGAGGACGCTCCCCGTCCAACGAGTCGGCGTCCAGCACTTCCGAAGTACCCAAATGAGGACTGCTTGTGCGAAAAGCGAAAGGAGGTAAGAAGGGATGACAGACATTCCATGAAGTTAATACAAGGGTGATCACATTAGTTTCGCTTACTGTCCCATGCATTTTATGTTATTCCACCTCCACCAGTACTCAAGAATGTTTCCTGCTGTAAAAACCTGTACTCTCTTCGTGTTTTACCAGGTAATCTCTATTTTTATATAAAACAGGCCACTTTACGCTTCAAATTTTTATGTGAAGCTTGTGGGTCTTTCTTCTGCTACCAGGACAAGAAAGAGAGGAGTGTAAAAGTATGTCTTTGTACGCAGTGAATTAAGATAAAGCCCAACACCAGTAATGCTATTCAGTGCTTACGTCATTGCCTCTGGATGACCACCTCTTTGCCAATAATGTGACACCATTAAGCCTTCAATCCGCCATTTTAGCAAGGTTTTTTTTTTCGCGATTGTCTTTAAATTTATTGTAGGATTTAGCAAAAGAAATCTTAATTTCACCTGTCTCAGTGCGGTACCAAAATTGGCGATTTTGCACCGAGGTGGCGGCCCACAGCAGAATTACTGATAATTTAGGCTACAGTCTGCGAGTGATTGACCCCACACTTCTACCTCCTAATAAGAACTAAAGACACAAAATAAATCATATTCTTAAGAAGTTTTTAATTATGAGTGATAGCTTAATATAGGCATAATGAACACTGGCACAAAGCAGTGTTTTGGCGGCATATTTGCCATTTAATCAATCGAGATGAAAAAAAAGAAGATTTGTGGAGCAGCATAATAATTCGACCGGAGTCATCACTTATCTCCTTCGGCTTTCCATATGAATTCTTGGCAAATGCTTTCGTTAAAAACGTTTTTATGTTGAAATTATGATCACTAATGTAGAACCCCGTCTGACGCCTTTTGGTACTTCAAGTTTAACCTTTACGTCTAGTCTCTAGGACTGCACACGAATTTCAGTGTATTCCACACATTGCAATAAAATGAGACGCTCAATCCACATTTGTGCGGACTGGATGTGAAATTCAGACCATATCGAAAACACTGGTCTTAATACACTTTGGTGGTATGTTATGGAGAGTAAGTAACTTGAATATTTTTGAGGCCTTAATGGTTAAAATCTTAACAATTTTATAAGCGGCATCCTTCGGATAACACTTCTACAAAGTGAATCAGTTGAATTGCAATTTATCAGTCACAGTCAAGTAAATATACACAAGACATTAGTAGGAAACATGTATTCAGTATACAAAAGTTGCTGCATGGTAAAATTACGCCAAATTCTCAAAAAGGATTCTTTGGTTTAATGGGGAATGTGAAAACGCCAAATTTTTACTGAAAAAATTTACCAAAAAGAGTCATTTGCGACGAAGAGTGAGGGCCAGACGCAACTGTTAACAACTGGCTGTGCGTAGGGAGGAATACACCTCAAAGGGGTTCGGTCGTTCACATGCCAGCACGTTCAGGTAGGGAGTCGGCTGGTCATAGCCTGGTTGCCGCATCCAAAAGTATACCTACAGCACAGCAGCATGATCTGCTTTCTTCTCTCAAAAGCTTTGAGTATCATATTTACCAGAAAATGTACTTAAATACCGATTTGGTTTTGGGATTAAAATATGCTTCATAGTAAAAGATTCACTTTAAGGAAATATTTATGATAAGGAAGCGTGAACTCGTTCAAAATTTTGTATTTGTGCGGGAAAGGACCAGTTGCTTGCTAAGCCCAAGCGTGTCATAAGGTCCGCCCTGTCCAGAGACCCGGTTTGGCAGCTATAGTTGCCACCCGGGAACTTTCACAAATGAAGCTCTCAAGGAGATGTACATGTGTTAAGGGCAAAAATGAATCTCCATCAGCATATGCAATCAGTTTGTAGATAAAGCCTTCCTTCGTAAAGAATCGTACCGATTTGAGACACGCAAAACGTACCGAACGCCTAGGCAACTGTAGACACAAACTAAAGCTTTTATTGAAGAGGATGCAGGAGAGCCGACAGATGAATTCATGACACCTCTATGTGCTGTCGAGTGTGCGGACAAACGCTAGTTAAAAACACAGGTGACCTGAACAGGCTGGAATAGCTGCATGACATACGAATGGGAATAAGTAGAAGTTTATGGTAATTTGACATATGACGGGTTCGTCAACTACCCCAACACAAACTACCTAATGGATAGGGTGATAAACATTTTTGCTTAAATTAGTAGTAAAATCTAAATCGTTTAAGTTTTTGTGACATTCTGTATTCCTACCTTGTATCTGTTGAGCAATAATTTCCACTTCAGTCGTCCCCGATCAGTTGGCGAGAGTTGAAGAAAATCTTTGGCTTGCATTTCGAAAATTTTTTCCATAGCTGAATTAGTAAACATGCATCTGGTGTAGGTTCCAGTGTGATCGGAGAGATTTAAAAAAACGTTGTACTCCAACTAAAATTGAAAATGGAAATGGGAAAGTAACCAAGATAGCTAAAGTTTGTTCAAGTGATCGTAGCGACACACCTCTTAATAGTTAGGAAACTAATGACAACAAAATATTAGCTAACAAATCTGCCTGTGTACATAACAAAATTTGTTGAAACTAGTCTACAATTTAAGAGGTAAAATAAGTCGCTGGAGTATCATCTCCTCCTCCTGTGCATTCCGTGGTCTCTAGCTATCGGATCCACTTTTGGTCTCTGTCGTCTTATCTAGTGGAGGAAAAGGCGAGTTTAGGCTGACAAATTAACACTGTGACGTGGTCCTCAGAACACACTCATACAACACGAATTTAAACAGCCTACGCAAGGCACTTGTTATTTTATTTTGCGGTGGCAACACGTGGCATATGGACGTCCGTAAACTATAGCGATTTGGTCCGCACGCACTTTCAGCTTCCTCTTATGGAAGCGTCGCTGATTTGGGCAAATTGCTGTTGAGGCTGACCTTGAAGAGCACTTCCCAGCAGCCCAGTTTGCCTTTTGATCAAATCGCCTTTTTTTGCCAATCGCCGACACATCAAACTGGACGAACACATCTGGCAACCCAATGGCCGCACTGGAGAGACTGATGGAATGAAGCGATAATTACGTCAAACAAGTTCTACAGTCTGGGTCGTTAACTTTAGCCTTTTTTACTATGATCCTGCTCACTTCCTATTGGCGTGGCTTCAGGCTGTGCTGCTTGCTAGCAAATGGGTAGTGCAACTCATGAGGGGGGTCTCACAATTAATCTACTTTGAAATAAAGAGGTAAAAATGTCGCGAAGCGATGATACTAATTAATTAAATTCACCTATTTGGGTCAAATGATAGCTGAAAGTTGAAGCGACGTCCAACAAATTAAGGAGATGCACAATTGCATTCAAAATACAAACCACACTGTGGTCATGGCACATCTCCTGACCGATTAGTAGTTCGATTGAAAACCTACGTGCATACTTTTACTTCGAGTAGTTTGTTTACCGCAATGCCGCGATAGATGCTAAACTTGATAAACAAGCGCTTGTCGAAACAAATCCTTGCCTATCCAATGCTAACATTAATGTAAAAGTCCCCGAGGAGTAGGTCAGGCCATAAGAAACCTAAAACCAACACGAGTTTTGGGGGTAAAAATACAATATGTTTTGTTATCAAAAAATATTTAATTCGCATACCTTAAAATCCTCCATGCTTTTCCATACGACCTCAGCGTTCGGATAATAAGCGATTAAACAGGAAGGAAGTTGTTTAAGGAGATACGTGAAAATGGAGAAGAGAGTATAACTACAGTAAATGGGTTTTCTCATAAAGTTGGCCCTGTGATTAGGGTAGCTGCACACCTGCAGAACACATTACCACGCACCTGGCCCAGCGACCAGTGCTTCCCAGATGACAAGACAACCGCTGATACCGCTTCCAATAGTACAGCTGCTCTTGACTGAATAAATGTCCACATATTGCGTCTCCCCAATCCCCCCCTTGTCCCACTTTATCAAAACCAATTAGGAGGTAATAATACCTCGCATTACCAACGGTACCGCGATGCTGCGTGAACGTAGTGGGGGAAAGGTTTGTTTGTTATTTTTAAACCAAACACTGAAGTAACGGATTGACTGAAGATACTGGCCATTCATAATTATTTTCAAATACAATTTTACAAGGATATTAGATAGGACCGAATATTAAGACCGAATTATTAATTAATGCACTACGACTGCATTGACTAACTTAAATGGCACCTTTCTGAGGATGAGATGCCGATGCGAGATAGGTTTTGCAGGTTGCACGTAACATCCAATGCAAATGGACTATTACTTCAATGCAACAAAGATAGTATTTAAAAAGTTAAACGAATAAAACGGTTTGTTTTGAATAAACCTACATCCCTGTTCCCAAACCAAAAATAATAGCAATCGGTTTTAAATTCGCTTCATTTTCTATCTGGGCTTATGACAAGAAATGTAACCAGTAAAGTGATTCGCTTTTCTGCTCTGTGAAGCCAATAAATAACACACGAAAACGGGATAATGGCCTCGCTAGACCAGGTATCAAGTTGTTTTCAACAATTTGAAACTGTAGAATAAACGTATCCATATTCATTTCTCCTCAGTACATCCGGTTAAGTTCCTCACTTGACAAAATCTAAATTAACTGCTATTCCACCCATGCTGGCAAACGCCGCAGACTTCAGTTAATTGGACTTACCGCTCCCTATTTTTTTACCTAGCCCCACCAAAACTAATTTCTTTCCAATATTTAAGGTTTTTTATTATTCTTTGATTGGCTCTAAGTATCATCGACAATTTAACATAAACTTTCAACCATGCCATAAGTTTTGTAACCATAAAATCGTAACCCCATACACCTGACGCTCCTGCAAGGAACTTGACATCATTTGGCGACTTAACCACAGCCCGGTTTTTATTGAATTTTGGGATATTTACTCAAATGTTAGCCATCGCACTTTATAAAAATATATGGGTTGTTGTCATTATGTCTTTACAATTAGGAAATACACCAACACTTGTTTTGTCGGAGAGTGATTGTTATGAGGTTACGCGTCGGGCTTTTTAGACAGCCCTTTCAAAGCACTGCTGCCACCCACTGTTAACATTCCAAAATGGCACCTATCTGCACTTTATCAATGTGAAGCGAGTAATTTGCAAAATTACCAAACCCACTCGTATAAATTCAGCCAGCATGGACTTTAACGTGGGCATGAATGTTACTAGTTTGAGAAAAAATAACAATTCGGGGAGTTTGATACTTTACTGAAATTGGCATGGGAGTGAGTTGTCTGGGAGTTACCCAATCGGTTCTCTCCCTCTTACTCTGTCTTTAATTATGGGAATTTCAAAGAGGAAGCTAAGTTTGATGATGAGGACTTTCAGTTTCCAAAGTTGATTAAAAGCACATATAAAAGGGATGCTGCCGTGGCGGTATGAAACGCAGTAAAAAGCAGAGTGTCCTACCATTAATAGCTGATGCACGTCATGGCCTGGTTCACACTGCACATAAAGGTTGCAGCGCTTAGTGATTAATTTTCTTGCAGGGAAAGAGGGAAATCCGCGGATATTTATTCATGCGGGAGAATTCAAACGCAGTACGGGGATGACACATTTCACAGCTTAGCAGTAAGATGGCTGAATCATATAAACACTTCAAGAATGGCAATACCTCTTCAAGTTAAAAAAAGTAACCATAATGGTTTCTTTTCTGGGCACCGCCACAGCATTCAAGGTTAAAAGATTCAACCGATGCGCGGAATGCCTAATCCCGGACGTCTGATCGACACCTATCTTGAATTTGCAGAAGTAAATCTTTCTGCAGGATAGCGGATCACGATCAATTTATTGCCAACCCTTGTAAGTTAAAATGGTAGTTTTCTGCGATATCGACAAATCTATCTGAGTGCAAGGAATAAGTCCAGTTTCCGATTCTTAAAATTTGCTCATGAACTCAAAATTCACGGTCTAACTCGAAAGTGTCTCGTACGAGCCGGGTAGAGGTGAAAGGAAGTTAACTCACCAGAACGTGATTGGAGTCCGAAGGCTCGAAGCGCTGGCCTGAGAGAGGACAGTCAGGTGTGAGGCAGGTGAACAAAGAAGACGGTGGGGAGACGCGAGGTGCGCCCTCACTACCATCGTTCTTTCCCTCGCAGGCCTGCATCCGACGCTGACAGTTGGAACAGGAGAGACGAACGAGGCGAATGACGTCATCGATGTCTAGTGAAAGCTTCGTAAGCATGGCGAAAACAATGCCAAATCCAGAGCTTACTGTAAGATGGTAAAACGAGGAAAAATAGAATTTGTTCGACAAAATTATGCGCATTTATAGGTCTCATCAGACTCGGATGCTAATTATGTCTACTGCGTGTCCATTGTAAAAATTATCGTTGTGATACAACCTGTGTGCATGCACTTTTGAGGTTCCGCGCTTTCTAATGCACCAAGTTCTGGTGAGTCAGATGGTCCTGCTAAAAAGTCCCAAAAACAAACACTGACCACCTATCATTTGCATCTTGTCATGGACTAAAGGGACAGATGTATTCTGCGCAGTTACGCCAGTCATAGAGGGCAGGCAGGTAGGCAGGCAAGAATGCGACAAAAATTCGGCAAATTAGTTTCCTATAGCCAACGGATGATGGCGCCGGTTGTTTTACATATTTGTTGTTCTGTATACTTGAGAATCAGCCGCAGTTTCCTCTCCTGCAGAATTAGGGGGAAATTTCTTTCAACCAGATTGACGTGTTAAAGGGGTTTCTTGCAAATCAGGCCTTCCCCACATGAGACGCCACTTTCCGTAAAAAGTGTGCATTAGGCTGAACAGGCACGTGATAGCACCTGTGTGGTATTTTACCCCGTCCAAATGACAAAATGCACAGAACGGTGTACAGTTGAGTACTTGTCTTTGAAAAAAGTGTGCAATCTTAACTTTTCGAATAAATGGGCTAGAGAACCAAGAATCTAAGCTCCAGTTTATCGATGCGAAAATTGGCCAGTCGTATTTCCAAGCGAGTGGATGTACCAAACACTGAAAAAGCGGAATCCATATGCAAATGGAACTTGTGCCGCCAAAACAAAGTAATGGTAGAAATGAGTGAATATTCTGCGGCACTAATTATGCACTTTTTGGAATCATAAAAGGTATAAAGGCGGAAAAATAAAGCTAGACATATAGCCGAGCCTATCTCCTCAAACGACCATTCGTTCAATCGTCTCTTTATTACCTTGTACTTTTGATATCCAGTTAATAATTGTAGTGTGGACAATTGGGGGATAGTTACCAAAGTAGTCACGAGGTGTTCGACGATTAGTGGATTACGTTGAATGAAAGTATTTGGGTAGGGGTCAAATATGTACCACTATCATACACATCTGTGACATCTGCCTCACATATATGAATAAGTGTATGATGTAATTGAATTGAATCAGTAGTAAGTCATGCGTACCTTTGCCATTCAAAATATCCTCAATTGTTCTGACTGTGTGTATTCCGTCCAGTGAAACGTGCTCTATCTAAAATGAAATTCCATTGTTTAGCCAAGCCACTTTCGCACAATACTTCAGTTCAATATTTACCCAGTCCACCACTTATTGTGTTGCACCTCTTTCAGGCCGCTGGCGTTGCTCCATAATGAAAGCTAATTCCAATTTTATGATAGCATTTGAAGGAATTAAACGCATGCATTATTCAATTGAGGGAATTCATCGCGGGTTCTAAGTGTATTCCAGCCAGAAAAATTCATTGACTACTAGTTATTGTGAATTTATCAAATTGTGCACCATCTTGCTAACTTAAAGTCACGAAATTTAAATCACATTTTTATGGGATTACCAGTATTTCGGTTTCAGTATTCCATGCATATCCATCTCCATAAGAGGTACAGTTTATTTGCCTCTAAAAGCCCAAACCAGCTGTTTAATCTTTTCGAATAATTGCAAGCTCTATGCATTGTCGTGTATTGTTTTTCCGTACTACTTTGCAATAAATCGCATAACTTTTCAACTGGAGTAACAAATCAGGGCCTAAATGCAAGAATTTCCCTGCTTGTTTGGCAGCTTAACAACTCCCTGCATTTCTTCAGAAAGGGCACAAATCTCCTTTTATGGACATTACGACAGTCTTTTAAACCATGTCTTCTGCAAAGTAGGTCTTTTATTAAGCGCCACCATAAAGGGGAACATATTGAAAGCGTCGCTTGATTGTCAGACGATGAAAGGCAAAAGGGGGAGGAAGCATTATAAGACATAGAGTTATCTAGGACTGCGAACGTAAAGTAATCGAGCCTGAGTTTTCCAAGGGTAATAAATTCAACTTATGGCTAAGTAGGGTCCCTTCAGCCTAGCATACGTAAATTCGCCTCAGCACTTTTTGAATCTAAACTGTTCAGTAGATAGACTTAATGTTTTTATCAATTATTCACAGAGTGGAGGTTGCAATGTAATTAAAAGTGCCCAAAGCAGATTCTCTAGAGCACTTTCCCTACACAACACAGAAAGCCCAATTCTGTCATTTGTTGAAGCCAAAACTAGTCATCTAATGTCAATACTAACCGTTTCAAGTCTAGTTTTCCTTGCTTTGACACGACTCTTCATCTTTTGTAAATAGTTGCTATTTTCCAGAGATGTATGAAGTAATTCATCGCATAGCATCTCAATGCTATTTTTTTATAAATGCATACTGATTGCTATTTGCCCATTTGTTTTAAATTATTAAATTCAGTGTATTGTGAAACATAAATAGCTTTTCATTTTGCCCGGAAAACGATAAATTTGCCTGCTGCTTAACCGGAAGTTTGGGTGCTATATCAGCCAGCCCTCTAAATATCTAGCTAGTCAGTTGTGGGAGTGATTCGTGAGAAAAATAGACGCGACGGTCTGGGTTACTGAATTGGAAAATTGTGATACTTTCACCAAAAGACACCTCAGGAGGAACACGACCAAAAGTGAGAGGCAGGGGTTGGGCAAAGTGCTGGCCGAGGGCATCGGTGTAGGAAGCGCCAGTAACGGGGAACCAGCCGGAGTACTTGGCATACTGCGCCAACCGGGTGGCTTCCTCGCACGAGGGCATCGTGATGATGCCCGTTCGGTCGTTGGGCACTGCCACCACTCCACGGCGAAAAGCGTCGTAGCGTACTGGACAGTCGACTATGGAGAGTACCGTCACCTACAATTCCAAACTGATGTGCACGCATGCATGTGTATATCAGCAGAATTTTTTTACATGCACAATTAAGGAGGTCCTTCCCACCCGCCGCAATTCTTCTTATAACGTCTATAGTGACAGCAAGCTCCAATCTAGATTTTTAAACTTATCACGTACTTTACTGACGACAATATTATAGGGGTTTTTTCAATTCTTCATAATTCGGCCTTAACGTCGTTGATTAGGGTACCCACTGACGCCATCTATGTTTTTAATCCTTCCGTCAATTTACGGTAAAAAGTTATTTCCAAACCCTTGTGCTTAAAAGCTTATTCAGAAGTAACCGGAGAACTTCAATGTTGCCACTACGATGAAATGTGCACGACGTATTCCACTTCTTTTAGCGTGCTTTGAAGAGGGTTTACTGCCATTGTACATAAAAGGAGCACTGCGAATGACTAAGTCTTCCAGTGATCTAACAGGTAAGTTTTTAAAACACGTCATTTTTAGTCGATGCTATTATTTCAGATTTTGCATCACAAAAACAATGAAGTGGTACAAAAATGAACAAGTCGAAGACGTCCAAAAATGAACTCTTTTTCAATGTTAATGTAAGACAGTGACACGTGACCAAAGTCTGTGTTTCAAGATACTTACAATAACCCTGACAGATGACTAAGTAGCGTTTGAAAGGGACAAATGTAATCAGAATGAAATCAGGACGTATCGTCGGGAATCTGCTTTCTCTTTAACGTCTCAATAAAGAGTTTGCTTTCAGGCGAGCGTTCCTGTGAAAGCGAGCCAAATTAAGTAGTGTATCCACTGTAAAATTTCGTCTACCCCGAAGCATTTCTTAAATAAATTCCTTTAAATCAGTTTGTTTGCAGGAGACGGGAGGGATAAAGATAAGCATAACTTGAGTGGAGTAGGGAAACAATGGCATAATTACTTGTTTCTGCCCCCTAGTTGGTTTAAGTCTGCCGAAATTCTACCGGGGTAGGAAGTTAGTGAAGCAATCAAAAGCACGATTGTACCTGGTTGGCAAGACTATGTTTAGCACACTTATGTACACGGTCCTCACCTATGCTTCTCCCTTATAAACGTGATAAAAGCTGCTTTTAGAGGTGTTTTAACCAGATAGTACCAACAAAACAAAATATACTATCATCCTGAAAATGCAAATAAATTTACTGAATTTTGGTAGATCCTGAAAGATTATCATGTCTTTTTTAGATCCCTGTTGGGTATTTTGCAGACTAGTCAGTTACTACATATTCATTCATAAAAAAGGGAAAAAACATTATCAAATTGATGGTACGAAAGGTATGGCAAGTTATTTCCTTGATCTGAACAAAAAAACTGCTAAATAAATTCATGAATACACAGACATTACTAGTCAAGCTTTAAATACTGTCCTGAGCTAAAGCAGTTACTACTTAGACACCACAATTTGCCAATTTTTGTGAATTCTTCGCAATCCCAATTCAGACTTTCACGAGGTCATTTTTTGCCTTCTGAACCGAGACCTTCAATCATTCGCTATAACAAAAACTGGCACTTTTTGTCTGTAATTCATTTGTTAACGCCTGGTTGGGCATGCAAAAATTTGAACAACACAGAAGCTTATGAATGAATTTATTTTCATTTCATCAAATGACGTGATACAACATCGATATATTGCCTACCCAATTCTCAGTGGAAAGATAACAGCTGGTAACTAACACATAGACAACGATTGGATGGTTCGCGTTAAAACACTGTCAATTTCGATGGTTAATACATTTGACCATCTGCATTAAACATTTTTTGCAGAATTGAAACCGCAAGTGCGTTAAACGCATAGATACGAAAGGCTGATTGGCATAATTTATCATAACCACAAAACTTATATTCTGTAAAAGAGGACTGTAGAGAATGACTTCCGCAACCGGTATAATTGGATACAACTTCGGGTCTAAAGTAATTTTTACGAAAATTGACCGAGGCCATTGTTGTTATTGTTATATAAACAATATTTCTTAAAGTCCAGGTTGCTTGTATTGCTTGCGTGGCTGAAATCCCTACTTACAGTGTGTATCTCCTTCACTTAGAAAAGACTAAATACTGGATAATACAATGATGAAGGTCCCAATTCAGCAATCAGTCTACCCGCTTGGGTCTGTTTGTTAGAGACCTTTATGGGGTGAATTCAAAAACGAGCTAGTTTACTATGCTTGCGGGTATGCGTATTTAAAGGGTTAGCCCATCTCTCCAGTGCAGCAACTTCATTCAATCAATCCCAGCACAATTTTGACGTGTTATTCGATGTACATAAAAAATAAATCATAGTTTTTTTAAGGACAAGAATTTTAACCCAAGATGGGGCAATAAATATCCAAAGTAATTTCAGTGTGGCAGTAAACCCCTAAAAAGTAAATCTGGTCCCCCCATTTACCATATCATCAAAGAGGGTTTTCTGACTGTGAATTAAATGCTTTTTTTGGTAAATTATCTGTAAATTAGGCCTTTACATATAGCATTTTAGCGATTCATTGAAAAAAAATCAAAAATGAGCTATTACAAGTGTTTTTTCCTTGCACAATGAAATTTCGTAATGAATTAAGCGATTTTTTAACAGCCATTCTCAAAAATGGGAATATTATGGAGAGATTAGGCGAGAGATGCAAAGATACCGAATTCCAAATAGTCTATTTCTAACTATTATCACTTTGTTTGTTTGAAGGCTACTTTTAGTTTTTCCTCAGTGGATGCAAGTTGGCTCTCATAAGACGCTTTCTAGGATATAAAAGCCCGTAAGCCGAAATAATATGGCATACGGGTGCACGTAATATAATCAAAATTTATGCTAAAGTAGCGTGATGGGAAATTACTACCACATAAAACTTGGCCTGAAGAATAAAAAGAATTCCAAAATCAGTTGTCCCAAGCTTCAAACTGATTTGTCATTTTAGTGAGTTCCGTTATTTTGCCCCAAGTAGTCTGTGTCGCATAAATGAGGGTGCTCTTAAGCGTGCCTTATGTGAAATCACACTCGTTGCATTAACTCTTCAAACAAATCGCCAGGATTTTAGTGCATTCCTCTACACTTTAGGAGAACAATATGGCAAATAGACGCATTTTCCAAGAACTGACTGTGATAAGCCTAAAATGATGAAAAACCATAGTTTGGCCCTATGGCCGCACTCCATTAAGAAAAATTTCATGGATGCATCACCACACCCATTCGTACCTGATTTTTTGGTGCTGCTATTTGACAAGTGGCATAAAGAAGTGATTGATAGCTCATTTCCTCACTTTTGCATAACCCCATAATTTCATTACTGGCCTAAGTTACCCGCATTTTAAAACTCAAAAAGGATTGCGAATCAAGTACTTTTGTCAGTAATTTTGCGTGATAAAATGATGCCTTGGATTAGCCACAGTAAATTTGCTTAAATATTCCATAAATCGGTCATTCACATAAATCCATCTTGCTTTTATTCAAAGGAACCAAATAGATCAATAAGAGTCAAGAATGAAATTCACAACTAGAGGAAACAATAATATAGAGATTTGTTGATTCTACAGTCTCAGATTCTGAGAAATCTATTTTGGCAATTTGATTCCCTATAATGCAATAAAATACAGAACTTGTTCCTACATAGATAATTTGTTACTTACTCTTGGCTTCCAGAACTTTAAGGCAAACATTATAAGATCCTCATTCCATAAAATCATAGGGAAGTGTCCACAGGACTCATCAATAAGAGTGATTTCGCACTTGCGCAGCACTCGCTGGTAGCTCCTTTCCTCATCAGTGCTGAAGGTCCGGGTCCTGTTTGTGAGTTCGGAAGGTGTAAACTTTTGGGGTGGTCTGTTTAGCACCACCGACTTTATTTCGCCCACGTCCATGATGGCTGCAAAGAAGGTAAATAGCTGCACAGATTGCTTAGCTGATTGAGTAAGGGCGGTGAAAGAGTTCAAGTGCTGTGATTGTGTATTTCCGATGGGAGCGTTATCAGCATAGGTGCACTGGATTACTTGTTTCAACGTGAGATGATACTTCGCAGGACAAAGTAATTCAGTCTGAAGTGTGATTAAATAAAACTTTTATTTAAGCAAATATAGTACCTATTTAATTTCAAATAAAATTTTTGTTCGACTTCTTCAGCAGTTGTATTCAAAATAAGCAGCAAAACACTAAACAAGCATACTTCTAAAGACAATCACATAGAGAGCAATTTCAATTGATTTCTTAAATTAGCACTTAAATAACCTTGCTGTTCTAGTTCGCACTCCGTACGCGAATACCTGTTTCTACTCAATGTAAGAATGGAATCACTACAGATAGAGATTCAAATCTAAATAGAGAAATTACTTAGGTTGTTTTCACAACAGTGCTGCTTTGCTTATCCACACGTGCATCTGTAGCTTTAGCTTTAGATATTATATATTGATGTCAAAACGCAAATTCTAACTAGCCCAAAATATTTACATAATAACCACCAGTTTTGCTTTCTCTACGTCATCACTAAGGCAGATTAGTAATTACTATCTATTTCAGCATTGCACCTGTAGTTTTTAAGTGCATAAATGTGAGTTGTAGAATGGATTCGAATGAGAAGTTTACTTGAAGTTTGTTAATTTGAACCTTGTTATTGCAACTGTAAGGCAAAACCCGCGAACGGCCTTCATTAAGTAAAACGGAATACTTTGATGGTGTTTGAATCATGCAAATATCTTCATATGATCCTTCATTGATAACTTTTGCTTGCCCGTGCAGCACTAGGACCACATCGCCTGATAAAATGCATTTTCGATGATGCATTACTTACCTATTGAAAAACTCGCTGAAATTTCACCTGAAGATTTAAATGTTCCCCAATAGTTTATATTTATCCATGATGACACATTATCTCGTAAAACGAATGAAAAAACGCCTCGAGAGGGCTGCTGGCCATCCTTGCTTTCAACACGTCTTACACTGGACTTATGAAGTACAATCCCAAGAAGATTTATTTTTTGACCATCTTGATTAATGCTAGCTATAGTAAGTATTTTTTCGTTCATTGAAGGTTGGCGGTCATAGCCATCACCCATATCTTAATTTACAATGTGATATCGCGTGTGTAAATAACGGGGGCGTTTAAATGGCCCGGACAATTAGTATAACACAAAACAAAAATAGATTGATAATCATTCAACATGCTAAAACTGAGCGACCACAGCCCTAAACACAAAACCTAAACTGTTTAATATTTATGTAGCTGTTGTAGCTGTTTAAGCGTGCGGCCGTTACACAAACTTAAAAATGCGCTCTTTAGTAAAATTAAACACTTTGGTTTAGGGTTTATTTTAAAGAGATGTGTTAACTTTTGGCAAAAAACAATCAAGGGTAAGAGAGAATTCAAGCCAAGGGTTGGTGTTCACTGAACGCTTTTCGCCTGAAATATATTTCAAGGAATCTCTACTGCAGAAGTCCTCGTCTTCTTGAGTGCCGCCCTCGGTGCTGCCCTTGTGAGCCGCCTCTAGATATGCAATTTGCGGTGGTCTTCTTTCGTACATTAAGGCTCAGATTTCATTGTCGTATCATGCCTGCGGTGCATTGCTACCACATTCCTTGTTTATCTCCTCTTCCCTGGACTACATACTCCTAGAACGAAGAGGATGATTTGGTTGAGACAATTTGTAATACTTAAGTTGTATAAATGGTCCTTTCAAAAAAGAGGCGGGTAGACAAATCCAACCCCGTGACTGAGATGCGGTCAACATCTCCCAAGCCAGAGAAAAGTCCCGTGTCCAAATCTTTCTGTAATACAATGTTTGTTTGTCTCTCGGTATTGGCGAGGATCCACTTTTGACTTGATCTTTGTATAATGCTGGATCTGGCCAAGGAAACCGTAGAACGCATTAGTGATGTGCTAAACGTTGAGGTCATCGGAAGTGGTGTGGCTGGGGAAGCACTTGTCGGCACCTACACCTGCTTGACCAATCACAGTGGTCTCGTACACTCACAAACCAGCCTAGAGGAGCTTGATCAACTGGGTAGCCTGCTGCAACTTCTTCGCTGTAGACTCCCTTAATCGCGGCACTGTACTCATTGGAAGTGGTTTAGTTGCCAATGCTTGGGTAGCATTTTGCGGTCTAGACACGACAAGTACGGCATTGTCCCTAGTCGAGTCGGTGTTCCAGTTGACTGAATCAAGTACTGTGATGCATCGCGTCTACTATGCAATGCAATCCTAAAGTTTGGGATAATAAACCAAGATCAATGTATTACAACATGAATGTGAAAAAGAAGAGGTGAAGAGAGTTATTCTTAGTGTCACCGCTAAACATAAGAAGAAAGAACTGGAGAAAAAGAAACCTGCAGCTAGTGAAACAGGAGCTGCCAAGAAGGTGGTTGTCAATAATCAGTCCCCGATTTCCGCAGCTGGTGCTGCTGTAAAAAAGGAGAAGGAGAGGAAGGAACTCTCCTTCTCAAGCTCTCAAATCCAGTGCGCATTTTGTAAGCTCAACAGCGAGTGCTCTCACTCCCGGAAGATTGTCGATACTACTCCATCAAGCCTATCGCTCAGGCCGGAATTCGCCTTTTCTACGATAGGAGTCCCGATGAGAATGAGGTCCTCGTTGAGGCTGTTCAGCCCCATGGTTTTGTGGTTTCAACTTGAGCTGGATAGGGGGGTTCCAAAGCAGGTGACGGTGGCGCCGGTGGTGCGGATGATCAAGGATCGAGTGGTATCGGTGGACTTACCGAAGAAACCACCTCCGATCAACTCATCCACGCGTCCACGGTGGGTGCTCCGTTAAAAAACGATGATGAGGAAGATGAAGACTCAGGACACCACATTGGTGGTAACGGAAAGCGAACCCGATCCTAAAGGGCGTCTATCCAGATTTTCACTGATGCGTGATAAACCTTGGCAGAGCGAAAGAAGTACATGTATTACGGATGGGAGAATGGTGTTGACCCCAAACAGAAGGGTTAGAATTGACGTCTACATTCGGCGTCTATCCCAGTCCCGTGTTCTGCAGGTAAGCTATTAACAACTGAAGCGACAGTAGCCGTGAACCATCTGGAAATTTCATTACAGACTTCCCCTACCGTATCTGCATAAAGCTGTTGATAAAGTGAATTCGCGATAGCTCCTCCATTCCCTTACTAGCTGGATGGAGCCTGGTCAGCTCTTAATTGGGAACAACGCAGCAAGGAGGAACAGACGAGAAACTCTTGCCTTATGGACCCGTATTAAATCTCATCCTTCCTTACATAAATCTGCTTTTAGGCCAGTGCTCCTGCATCTATCTATGGACACGCATAATGGCCAGCACAATTCTCTGTTCTTGAACCCATTTCTCAAACCGGATAAAACTCTAAATGCACTGAATCGCCAAGAGTGATCAGTGACGTTGCGGTCAAGTATCTCCTCGGTTGCATGGAAATTTGATGACTGGCACAGTCGGATCAGGGGTGCTTCTCTACAGCACCGACTACGTTGTGATGGCTGACGCGGGAGGTTGACGACGCTCAAAAGAGGGGAGGGGCTATGCAATACGATGGTTGTTTATCTCTCGGTATTGGCGAGGAGCCACTTTCGACGTGGCCTTTGTACAACACCGAATGGACTGGCTTTCGGGCCATGCCAGTAGCCTAAACACCTTCTCTGTGCTGAATGTATATACTCTGCCCGAGTATTATGTCTTCTTTCGTCTTCAAGGCAGTCTCGGGACGCTGCATTTCTAAACTTGTGCACATATCCCATTTACTCTAAGAAATAAACAAGTCGAAACTAAATTAGCCTGGGTATTCTAGTGGTATGAAGGTCAGGGAAGGGGAGAAAAACGAGCCTCGTCCTACACTTTATCAGTTAGAGTCAATGGGAATAGGTATAGGTATAGGGAAATCGGGAGACTGAACCCTTCCCTGCATCGAGAAAATCTGACCACTCTATCCTTATACGGGCACGTATTTTTTCTTAAACGGTGATTTGTTGTGTACGAGGCTGTGCATTGCATTTTTTGGTTAGGTGACTTTCATCGCCTGGAATGCTCCTTTGGTCAAAGAATTATGGAACTTGTGGTGTTCTCCAGGTGGTGAAATAGAACCGTTTAACTGTACCAGGTCCCCTTCCCAGTAGACATCAGTCTCATCGAGTATGACGTAATATTTCTTTTGCCTGATACTTGACTGTCGAGAGTGTTTCATTGTGGTGTTGAACATTTGTCTTACCACTTCTTTCAGTTTCAGTACGTGCTCAGAGACACCGTGGGTTCTACTTTCGGACTTGATAAGAAAATAGCAGTTGACACTCTCATTTTGCTACCTGTGAGCATCTTCAATGGTGAAACGCCAGCTGATGTTTGGACTGCAGCCCCGTGAGCAAAGAAGCACCGTCCAAAGCTTAAATCTCAGACTTCCGGTTGCGCGGCTCAAATGAAAGCCTTCAGTAGTCCAATCAGAGGGCGACTAGTCCTTTTCACCTCTATCACCTTGCGATTATTCGAGTGTGGTACAGTCTTGTAAATCCAAAAGCTCTTGGAGTGATGAGTAAAAAGGCCGCTTCTAAACTTAGCGCCTTGATAGCTGTACACCTTTTCGAGAGCTCCGTATCGGCGAATCCAGTGATTGAATAGAACCGATGCGATCGCTTCATTGTCTTGTGCCTTTATGAGTTTTGCCATTGCTGCTTTTGAGAAGTAGTCTGCCAAAACATAGAACATATCAACTGCCTCCCTCAATAGGTGATAGAGGACCCATAATGACAATACCTACCCCTTCCCCTGGGAATGCTATCGGCATGAATTGGTGTGGTCCGATCGTTTCGAAGCTGCTGTGCGTATGTCCGGGGTGGTTGCAGGCCACAGGTACCTTTCGCTCGACGTCTTAGGTATACTTTCACTCACATACGCTAAGGAGACCCAACATCTCGGTATAATAAACCTCATATTCTAGAGATAGTTTCATCCATTCCTGCTCCATACGTCTGACCGCCTTGTTCGACGAGGTCATCTCTTTCCCTGTGGATTCGTAGATGGATGTGAGGAACCCCTTGTATACCAGAGCTGTGTCAGGACTGGTAATCTGCCGATTTCTTCAATGATGTTTAGTGGATTCGCATAAATATATGGTGTTTACTACAGCAACTGTTTCTGCTGGCACTGACCTGAGAGGCAAGACCTCTACATCATCACGTGTATTACCCTTCCTGCACTGCACTGCACAGTGAAATAGTACTGTTGCAGCTTTGTGTACCAATGTGCAGCCTAACCAGGCTGTCCCTTTCATTATTTTTAGTCTGGTCAGCGCCTGATGACCAGTTCTTACTATAACCTTCCTCGCCATCAGGTCTCGTCCGAAATGTCTAACTATTGTGTAGATAGCGAACAGTTCCAGTTGGGTTGCACTTTTCCGCCTCATTTGTTTGTTCAGATTGAAACCCACAAAATTGACGAAATTTTTACTTCCATCTTTACCCTCTTGTGAGAATACACCGCCTACAGCTGCATCCCTGTCATCAGTATTCAGTACGAATGGTAGGGTGTTCAATTCGAAAGTTAGGTAATTTTAGAATCGGCACGGAGAAGAGCATTTGCTTCAGTTTCTCAAACATTTCATCAGGGTATTTCTCCCAATTAAATTTTTTTCCGCCACTTCACGCAGTGCCCTTGTGATCTTAGCAAAGCTTTTGACAAAACGGTTGTAGTAAGCTGGTAAGCCTGGGAAACTACTGACCTCCATCTGATCTGTTGGAGTTGGGCAGCCCTCATTTGCCATCCCGTCTGACTAAACATTGTGTCTCAAGCATTGCGGAAATCGGCACTTCTTTGGCTTCAGGGTCAAAACTACAACTCGTAGACGGTCCAGCACCAATCTCGATTTGGATTTATGCTCTCGAATACCTCCTTCGAAGACGAAAATGTCATCTAGGTGTATATTTACACTCTTTCGGGAATACTTTGATTAGTGTGCTTTGCATAAGTCGTTGGGAAGTGGTAGCCGCGTCACAGAGTCCGAAATGCATTGTTTGCTGTCCATAAAGCCCATTTGATAATTAAAAAACTCTTCTCCCTCCTTTTCTGCCACTTCTGCCTGGCAGCATTCCCATTTTGAGTCTACGGTGGAGAACCACCTTGACCCGTGCAGGGTGTCTAACGAAATCCTTTATGTGGGATAGTGAGAAAGAATCCTCTTTGTCACTGCACTCAACCTTCTGTGGTTGACGCACAGCCGTGGAATCCCACCCTTCTTGTTTTTGCTAAAGCAATCGGTGAGGTCTATGGCGACTTTGATGGATTTGGGGCCTCGTCTTTGCTCATTCCTTCAACCAGACTGTTTACTTCTACCAGCAGAATGGGTGGTATGCTTCTCGGTTTAGTTTCGTCAGTGTCTCTCGGTGATTTTATGATGTTTGTTCTTTCGGGCTTAACTTCTTGCCACAAGAATATACTTGCGGACTTAACCAGTTGCTCCCAAAGTTCTTTCCTCTCAGTGTCGGTCACATGGGTAAACCACTGGCACAGGTCATCTCGGTTGTTCATGTTTGTTCAAAAACCACGTTTTAAGCCAATTCTGAACATACAGGAAATTTTACCGTCCAGGTTTCCCTGTCTATGTTGAACTTTGACAACGTCCCCATTCTACTACCATTTCCTTTCCATCTGCTGAATGTAGTCCGCCAGAGGGAGAAATGAATCTGATCTTTCATGTAGGGTTGGGTAAGCCTTAAAGTTTACCATTGATCATGCCGGTAGTACAAGTATTCTTCCAACTCGCCACTCGGTTTATGTTCAATGAATCCTTCCCGCCTTAAATGTGTATCTAAACAAACATGCATTGCATAGTATTCTGGCCAAAGTGGTTGTCTCACGTCCATTCTGTAAACTAGTGATGATACTATACCTATTTACTTGATTGCAACTTTTAGGCAAGAAGCAGTCATGCTACGCCAACCACGTAACGGAGAGGATGGCTTTATACCCCTAAGAAGATTCCACCTCCAACCTCTTAAAAGCCTTAATCTGTAAAACCCCATATCACTGATCAAATGAAGATGTCATCCACCACACCTCCTCATATTCCAAGGGCACGAAACCGGAAGGGTAGGAGAGGAACACTGAACCCGTCGCAATAAATTCACTTTTACACCAATGTGTACAAGTATGCCCCCGGGATTACCTTCAAAGCTATGTTGGTACCAGCAGCATACGAAAGGCAATTCTAGAGGCGACACTGTGTGCAAAACCCAAACGTTATAGCATAAAGTATGTGTTACGGAGACTCCAGGAGGAGGTGTTATCAAAACAAAGTCCGATTTTAGTAATCATCTTAATCTTATGTTCTACAACAAGGTTAACAAATGAATGGACATCAGACTTTGACGAGATCAACTTGTAGAATACATGCTGTCTCAACCTTTTTAGTGACAGACGCGCACTCAGGATGCATAACGGCTGGACAGCAGTAAAGTGGGGGCAGGGTGGCAAGAGGAGGAGGAACTGCATTTCAGCCCTGCGAAGCTGCCGCCTCGGTATTTTTCGAATGATTCTACGCTTCAACAAATGGCCTTACTGATGTCATGTAGCACATGAAACGCACTTGTTGCAAAGCATCATCCAGTCTGAGACAGTACAAAGGTGGTAAATTCCCACACAATGCAGGCTTTAGAAAGTATGCAACCTTGGGATTCTTTGCAGCTGTCTCCGAATACCAAAGTGTGATCTGCGCTTTGGGCGTATGAGTGGTTAGTCAAGGGCCGATGACATTGTGACAACCGACGCAGAAAAGAAATCAGACTGGCAATTATTTTGATTTCAAATTTAACTACTTGAGCCTTTCATCTTATCTATGTTTGGTTTAGGAATTTGTCCGCCTCTTTAACCTAGCCATTTCTTTCTTTGTTATTGCAATACTTTAATCGTTTGTTCAAATCTTCGTTTGTGGCAAGGAGGGATTAGCACGGAACTTCTCTGCGCTAAACTGCTTTATACCCCATTCCCTATTAAACGATTCAACTTTTGGGCTACTGTTATTACGACTGGCGATGCAATTACGTGATGGCCTGCACATTTCCCCTTCCCTCAAAACAGTATCAAAAAAAGCAAAATTCCATACCCAATAAAATTAGCAAGAGGAATCAGTGATGTGGCCATCAGATATTTTCCCTATTTCCCGAGAGATTTGATAGGTTGCGCTGTTGCTTCGTGGGTGTTTATCCTACACCACCGACTACGTTGTGATGGCCGAAGCAGGAATTTGACCAAGAGGAGTATCGAGGACGACGCTCAAAAGAAGGGGGGCCATGAAACGCCTTAATTGTTTGCTTAGCTCTACGTTTTGGTTTCGATGGCATTGAAGCATCCGTGATTGTACTTCAGTCGTGTGACATGGCCTTCGGGCCATTCCAGTGAATCCCAGTCCTTTCCTAAGTTGGAAATGCATATTATAGCCACGCATTGTGTCGCCTTTTGTCTTTGGGAAGCCTTGGGGTCTTCAGTTAATAATTACTATTCTATCATATTGTTATACCTTACTATGCCCTCAGTGACAACTCCAACACTGAAGAAGTAAATACATCATGTGACATAAATAAAGTGGCAAAATGTTCACTGCTTTCTCACAAGAAACATTAAATAACTCACGCAGGTTCTATTACCACCTTATTTTTTGACCTAATGACTATTGCATTCTACTCCGAATAACCGCTTCCCAAAGGGGAAGAAGCTACCTGTGAATTCTCTTTTTATGCTGTCTTGTCTCTGGAAATCAAAGAAACCCAGTTCTATCTCGCTTTTTTTTTGTAGCTTTCCACTTCATCCGGCAAGTAATCATTATATGCCAAGGAAAGGTAATTTCTCATCACTTGGAAGTAAGAAAAAATTGAAGGGTTCGGACAACTTGAATGGGTAAGAAGCTGTGGCGGCATTTCCCTTCCATCCCATCCCATCTCCCTCTAAAGTGC
>NW_020170389.1:294328-345148 GCF_000524195.1 Echinococcus granulosus | reverse complement strand
TTTTACACACAAACACACAGAGGCACAAATGCACAAAGCAGGCGTAGTCCTCTTCGTCTCCTCTACGGAGGAAGTGTGCGTTGGGCAGTGAGTGAATCCTCTGGGGCTAACCAATGCCATGTTTGTTGGATTAAGGGAGGCTGGAGTGCAGAAGCGTAGGCGCCGTTTCTCCTCACACATGCATATTTCGGCAAACAACCCCCTCTCTTCCAACGCCACGTGCCTATAGGGTGGAAGATGCGAAGAAGAGACTACTAGCTGTGTCGAGGCTTATTGTAGTCTGGAAGGAAATGGCGTATGCGTGGAGGCCACTGCTACTTTGCCAGCTGCTCATCACTCATGACGTCAAGCACGAATGAAAGCTGTTCTTAACACCTTGGTGGTCAAATGGTGTGGTCAGTAGTGTCACCCGATCCCTCATAAAAGTGATGAATGAGGGCTCTTCCTCGGTGTGATCCATCTCTCCTTGAGTTGTGCATTACCCGAGTCACATTTTATAACCAATTCTGGGTGGTGGGTTCTGCTGCCACATTCTACTACCGCAACTTTCCCAAGTGCTTTATAACCATTTTAGCAAGAAGGTCTCAAACTTTGCAACCGAAAAGAAGATGAGCTCGAATTACATCCATCAGTTTGATTCAACCGCTGTGGTAACACTACGGCGGTTTCAGAGAGGGAAGTGGTAGAGAATTCAAGCTATCGGACTGGTATACTGATGCAGGTTTATTCATGCTTTGTTAAGTATAACGCCTCCCCTGAGTGGCACGGTCTCTGAGCCATTACAGCTGTCCTCCTCCTCTCCACCCCCAAGTCCTTTATGCACGTCAACGAACTGGATCTCGCCCTAGTAGTACTTCCTCTGTCTCCAGGATAGTCTGGGGTCGCCGTATTAGATCCTATCACACGCCTAATGTGCATATGTGAATCACTTTAGCAACTTAATTTGAATGAAAAGATTGTTCAATTCAACCCATAATGACAAATTTGTATAATTAAATTTGTAGTGATTTAACATACCTCGAATTCCCAAAATGTATGTGAAACCTGTACTCGTTAATTTGGCGTTTTCAAGTGCAGGTTCTGTTCAAGCCTTTCTAAAAATAAAGAACACAACAAGGCAGGCATAAGGATGAAAAGGACCTTACGATCTTAAGCACGCGGACTAAGTAAAACAACATATTTCCACCCTATTTCACCATGACAACCACTTAGGACCCTAAGAGGTAGTTTTTTTGTATCCTCGAAAAATGGCACATTTTAAACCACTACGGCGGCATCAAATTGCGGCTTTTGCAGTGCGTCTCGAAGTGCGGATTCGGGTGTACGAATAGGCGGTAGCGCCACTACGGCGCAGTGGTTACAATGTGTCAACACAGAGGGCGTCACAGGTAGCACAGCAATTCAAAAACACAGGCGCACCACGATCCAGCGTTTGTATCCACAAACGGGCGAGAGGGCTTTGATCGCTGTGAGGGTAAGGGCTTCGCCCGTAGGAGTGGTAAATCAAACCTCCAACACATCACCACCCCCAAAAGAGAGCGGTTTACACGCATGAGTGAGTAACAAGAGAAAGGGACGTTTTAGCATTGCTTTTTAGATTTGGATACAATTTATGCAATTCGAAGTGGGATTTGCATTCAAATACTTCTAGCAGATAAAAAAGAGGCAAATTTACAGACACAAAAAGTGGTGAGAATTAACAGAGATCAAAACCAGAATGAGAAACAAAAGCCTTCTTCCTGCGTGGTGGTCAATGCGCACAATCGTCCGTTCGTTCAGGCATTCTGCATGGATGGAAAACGGCCGAGGGGCGAGTGAGGAGGCGAGGAAGAGAGGGAGGGAGAAAATGCACTTAACAAATTATACTATACGCAAAAGTGACTTAACTGTAAAATTTATGTTTGAATTAATGGGGAATTTAGGTAAAAGTGAAGATTTCGAGTTAAAATCACCTCCCTAATCTGAGTAGGGGAGAAGTGACGGGTGGGATCATTCCAGCAACGTGTCCGACTTCACATGGAACAAAGGCATGGGTGTATGACACTCTGTTTTGGGGAATTCGTTTTATTTAACCCTTGCTTGTACCTTAAGCCTCCTCTGGAAGGCGCAAACACTGACTACCATACCAAGGTAATAGACGGGTGTGACATTGCATGTAGAGAAATTTCTTATCCACAGACGATATGTTGCATCAAAATCAAGGAGTTGGGCATTTTAGAAACTGTGGAATAGGTAATTGGCCTGCTGCAAGTCTTTCTGTTTAGTGTAGCTAAATCTGTTCAGGGAAGCGGTTCCCGAATCACCTCTGTCGTCGTCACAGTGCATGCCAGTCTGGACACTTTTTATTTAAGAGGGCATTTATAGAACTACAACATCATCATTGCAGAGGTTAAATCACAAGAGGCTTCGAAAGGCTGGTTTTCACCTCACGAATAAAAAATGAGGGCTTTGCAGTTCTCTCCAAGGACAAGGAACTGTGCGTTGCCTTGAGATGTGGATGCTTCCTCTGCTTTCCTATGCATAAGTATCAGTTGACACTTTTTACTTGTTTTAGTTATCAATTTCCCAGACCGATTTTCCTAATCCTCGTGATTCAATCCCCACGTATAAGGCATATCGCCCAGCTTTTGGTCAGATAGTCCTTCCAAATCAGAAAATCGGTCATATGTGCATTATGGGAGGCATTGTTAACCACACTCAAATTACATTATTTTCAATAGACTTTTGGTTGTCAATCCTACCGGCATAGGTATGATCCTTTGAAAGTGTAAAACAAATTAGGCGGACTTCCACAATGCACATATTATCAAAACGATAAAAAGAAGTCTGTTAATTGGGTTGTGAAGTAGCGTTCTCGCTTCGCCTTCAAATTCCCTGCATGACAGACGTAAATGAAAGGTCAGACGAGGCCTTAATGACTTTCTGACTGGCAAATGGTGTGTTCTTCACTGTGCGTGTTTTGGCGCGCTGATACGGACGCAATGCGTGTGTGTGGAGTCCCTCTAATGCCGTTTTTCCACGCCTGTACATCGCCTTGAGGTAAACCGTCTTCGTGCCATCCACCATCAGGCCTCACATCCAATTGGGTTTAGTGTTCAAAGGAGGTGACATATCTTCCATCGCAGAAGTTAAAGTGCACAATCGAGCATGATCTGCAAAGTGACAGCACAATGTGCACGTGGATAAGACGAGCAGTGATTGTGATACAGATGTCAACCTTGAGAGTGGTCTGCATGAGTTGCCCAATTTAACTTGTAGTTCAAATTTATGCCGGAGTCATTGATGTCCAGGCACACCCCAAGGGCAGGCGTCTGTGTGATAGTCGCGTTTACGGCATAGGCAACCACTGCGGCTTCACTGCCCTTGACCGCAAGGCCACAGTCGGTAAGTAATTAGAACCACGGTCTCGCACTGCACAACTCTCGGTTTTACGCTTTTCGTTGAAAGTGCGTGTGGCATTGGTATCGCGGCTTACACTGCCTTCACTCCTTCGCAGTAGGAGAAGCTGTAACACCCCCCGAAAAGCCGAGTATGTCAGTCGAAAGGGGAAATAATGAAGCGACTTGCACTTAAATAATGCAACACGAGAAGGAGTATGTGAAGCATGATTACGTTTTTCAGTCGTGGAGGAAAGGCCGAAAGTGGACAGGAGGGACATCGGAAACAGTCTTGTTACTGCAGGAAGCAGCGGTAGGAACACAATGGAGAATCAATGACGCCGTGATTTGCAAGAGGCACTTCTTGTTGATCCTTCTGTCAAGGTACATTGCTGTAAGATGGCATCTAGAAGAGGAGTCAGTACTGTTTAAGGGAGAAATTGGGCAATGCTAAAAAAGGGACAACAGGGCATGCCACAAAGTGTGGTTTACATTGTTGAAATATGTTTATGAAAAGGAGTATTCACGAGTTGATTGACAAGTGGTTGAAAAATAAACAAGCCATATAGCAGTCTTTAATGGAAGGTCGAGGCTTGACGATTAAGCATGGAGAATAGGCAAAAAGAATTTGGACTTTGGCCTTCCAGTTAAAAGGAAGACAGTGGGGACACAGGGATGGCAAGTGAAAGCAATGCATTGCATGATTTTGTAAACACAAACTGACTTCCTCGATGCTAGTGGATGTGGGAAATGCTTACCTACTTACCATCTTGCCCTTCATCACAGCACAAAATTCCACCAACTGCTCTCTCTCTCTCTCCCTCCCCATGTTCCACGCCTTCCTTCGTGCACTTGCGGATGTGTAACTCCATGTTAGCTCAAAGATTTGGAATTTGAGAATGCAGTTAAATGCAGGATCAGTGATTTCCTAGGAATTTTCCTACATCCATATGCTACCACGACCTCTCATTGTGGTAATAACCGTGATGATGTTGTTGGCGTTGCTTGATAGAGGCCTCGGTTGCTGCAACAATGCTTATCCTCCCGTTTCGGTTTAGTACCTGTGACAGCTGTCTGGGTAGTCGGTAGTTGAACAGAAAACCACCTTTCCTCAGTGTACATAGACATGACTGCTTTGGCAGGGAAATGTGATAGTAGCATGTGCTGCCTTCCACCTGTATGGCGCAAGTTGGACTTTGAGTAGCGGCTTGTGAAGCAATGAGGAGGGCGTACAAGGTGCATGGGAGAGCCTGTTTAAGCAATGTGATAAAGCGGTGGGATGAGTAGAAAATAGGGCTTGTCAAAGGAGAAGCCGGCCTCGGCATGATTACTTTAAAAGTGCTACTCTACTCGCCTACGTTTTGTGCCCCTTCAATTCTTTCTGAAGCATTGAACACTAAACGCCGAGACTGCAATAAGGAAGCCAACCCCTCTGGGAAAAGACGGTGCTGATCTGCCACCTTTCGTGTCATCTGCATTTCATCGATTCCAAGGAATTTTGGAGCATTCGCATCATCGTGCCACACGGTTAAAAGCTTGTCCCACCCTTCTTCCTTCGCCATAAGAAAACTACTGTTACTCCACTCAAAACCTCTTCTACGCGTTACTCCCACACTTCATAGTTTGCTGTTTAGGCACGATTCCATGGTTGGTCACGAAATTTATAATTTTCTTTTCTAAGTTTTAGGCATTAATGCCATCATCTAAGAGTGGAGGAGTTTTTTCCTCACCTTCATTACCATCGCAGCATCATTCACTGCAGTAGTCATGAGCTTCCACGCTATAAATTGACCACAAGAATAGGCAGCGGTCAGCATCATTTGGAGTGATTGTGAAACTCCACTGCTTCAGCTGCTTTAAGTTAGAGTTACACGGCACAAGGAGTGTTGACAGATCACTTTGAGGTTTTACTTTTCGACAAAACTGTGCTTCGGTTGTAGGCTGGGTCATGTGGTCTCTTGCAGGTCATCAGTAGCAGTTGCTCACAGCCCGTAGCCATGATCACCCACACTCACTTCACTACGATGTGTTGTCAAACACAAATCGCTCTTCGCTGACCCCTCACTCTCCTAAATCTCAACACTTTTCATGTTTTCGAGATAAAATCACACTAGCACCCTATGTCGACTGCTTTTTCGCTTGCGTTAGCCTCTCATCACCCACAAGGCACATTACCCTTGGCTGGGAATGCTCAACCAGGCGAGGTTGACATCACCTGGTGGAATGACTTGCTGGTTAAATTGGCGGTGCGAATTACAAACTTGGTGCTGCTAACCTCCTAAATCATGCGGTAAATTTTTTTTTGCGTGCCACAACCTGAAAAGCCCTTTTGTACGGTGGGAGGTTTTGCCGCTTTAATTAGTCGTAGGACTGCTGAAGTGGGAAACGATGGCAGTTAGTTTACTCGGCACTGTTTATAGAAGTGCCCCTAAGTCGTTGAGGCATCGTGACAACTAGCCAGCGTTGGTAATGTCCTTTCCTCCTAGACGTACGCAGTGCTGCCAAATTCTTTTAACCCTTGGGGCACCATAAACGTGGTGACGCACACGGCTTCGCTTGAACTGCTGAATTGAAAACCAGTTACCACATCTCACCCCGGGGACGCTAGACGACCTAAAAACGCGAAAGTCGTCACCCAAACCTGTGGCACTGATGTCAAGTATGTCTAGTGTATCAAGCCTCTCGGTTAGACCTAGCACACCACCAGTCTCAACACAGCTATTAACTGCCCAAAAAAAAAGAACAACTTGCTCAATGCGTCAACGCAACGCACACACAATTCATCCCTTCAAACCACGTGAACAGGGAAGCCCGTCCCCACCCAATGACACCAAGAGCCTCCTTCCAAAGCCAGCTTTGTAAGCTCCAAGTCACAGCTGATTAACCACTTCAAAAGGCACCAGGCGGGACTCAACGAGGTTAGAGGCAATGCACCCTCAAAACAGGCCGCCACTTTGGAACCTTTCCATCTCAAACCCACAGCCCGCATTAAGGCGACTGACCTAGGACCGGACCCACTCGAGGACGGAATCAAGAAGCTCCAAGTATAAACCACTAGTGGCAAAAAAAGCTTGTCTACCTTCTCTGGTTTTAAAATGCTTTATTTATCTGCTCTTGCAGCGGTCAAAATCAGTCGGTAAAAAGTACACACATGTATATATATATATATATATACGTGTAATATATATATATATATATCTAGGATTTGCCAGTTAGCTGATTGTAAACTGACCAATGAAATTTCGACCAGGGTAGGGGTAGATAAGAGAAGGGGAGTACAAAAAGGGGAGAAAAGAGCTATTTACACCACACATAGAGGTGAGAGCACGGCGAAATGACCAAGATGGGAGGTTCTGAATGGACAGAGGTAGGGTCTGCGTGTGGTGTTGGGATCTTCAACTTTTATTCATACACAGCAGAGCGAGACGCTGAAATTCTGAAAGCCCGGAGGGAATGTCTTTGTGAATACACTTGTATCTGCATCGCTTCACCGCACTATTGAGGTCGGAAAGGATGCATTCCCGGAGGAATTACTTGGGGCGACTGCCTGTTCGGTGGTTGAGAGTTATTAGTGTTATTACTGGGATTTCCTCCAGCCGCCATTAGATTGGCAAAATGAGCCTGGAATAATTTATCAGAGGCATGAGCCGTCGGAGGAATATTCAGAGGTCTGTGGCGATGATGTGATTGTTGTGACTGTTGATGAGCGTAGGGGCTACCCCCACTGGCACCACCTGCGACTGCTGCCGCCGCAAACGGAGCCAAAGTAATTCCAGTCGGTGGAGGCTGTGACGCCGGAGCATAGTCATAAGGCGACTTTCCTGAAGGAACAACACGCCTACCAGCAGCCGACCAATCCATAGGCTGAGTCTGGGGTTGATTCACTACTGTTGGTGGTGGCCAAGGACGGCGTCCAACCTCCACTGTCGATCTGCTCTTCTGCGGTGCTGCTGGAGCATCGTCCGAAATGTCCGAGTAGGCCGGACTAGCCGTTGGCGGTTCGCACATGGCCATGCCGGAGGATTCCACCACTTCATCCGCAGTCGGTCCGCGATCCAACTTCGGAGGCGGAGGGTCTTCATCCATTGGTTCCAGGGAACAGCCTCCACCGTTTGAATTCACTTTTGCAAGCTGAGGTGGCGCCTGGCCCGTGGGTGAGGAGCTCGAATGAACTTCCACTATCGCTATATTCGATGCTTCCGTAGCGTGCGCCTCCTGTTCCTGCCGTTGCGCATGGCATTGATCCAAATGGAAACGAACTCCAATTATGTCAGCAAAGCGCTTCTTACAGCCCAGCTGCGGACAGGCAAAATCAGAGGTAGATGGAGTGTCAGAAAGCGTGTTGCTCACAGCCGCACCATCATCCTGATCGCCGAGACTGGAATCGATCCCGTCGGTGGGGAGGGAGGTGGTGGAGGAGGAGGTAACCATTCCAATACCCCGGCGTCGTCGTCGGCCACGGCCAGATGAAGCACTGGATGGCAGAGCCCGGCGCCGCGACGCCATCGAAGGATCCTCAGCTGCTGCGATAGCGGAGCGAGTCCTGATGGGGCCTGAGGAAGTGGAGGCAGCATTTGCGCCTGAGGTAGAAGATCGGTAGGCACCGGATGATGTGGAACTTGGTCCGCCCCAATTTGGCTTGCATTTGACCATGCTAAGCGATGATATCATTTTGTCCGGACTGGGCGTGAACAAATTAAAAGAGCTAGTCAATACCATTGGAACATAGAAGGCAAACGCCCAGGTAGTCATCGTCAGTTTCAAATCCACAGACCCACGTAAATCGTCGTGAAAAAGCGGCTCAATTGACAATTAAACCTAGGACCTGATCACGGGGACTTCAGAGCCATAAAAACAGCGAACAAAGTAGTTTTTCATGCCTAGGCTGGGCTAGGCAGACTGATTAACGATAGGTAAATCTAAAAAGTAAGTTTACTTACCAGGATGGACCAAGAGTGTTTTTAGAGGCATCCAGGAAGGTTCCGAGGAATGCTCTGCCCCGCCAATGTGCGTTTACAACCATCATCCCTAGGAGCATTAAAAACCGTCAATCCCTACACAGAAGTGCTAAAGCGCAGAGTAAAACCCACAATATATCATAATTAAGTAGAGCAGCATTGAGAAAAAAGCCTTCAACTGGTGAGGGGAGTGGGAGAAGTTCGTAAGTACGCTATCTCACCTTGCTGACGAAAAACATCCAACTTTCCCCAACCCATTCACGAAAACTGTCCTAGAGTAGCTTTTAAGTCGAGTTAAACAGTGGAACAAATCCCTGCACATTAAACGGCGAGAAATTGCAATAGAGCAAATTCTCCAGAATGCGAGCCAAGCAGATTATTCCAAAAATAAGGGTTCGGCTGAGTAGTTAAAACCAAGCACACGTCAAGATGTAAGACTCGTTTATCCTGACCGAGAATTGACAACCAGAATTGATCTTTTGAATGCGAGGTATTAACCACCCAGACTACACGGTCAGAAATTGGGTAGTGTACGAGAAAAAGTCAGCTTCCAAATCAAGCAGCAAAAAAAGCCAAGGTTCGTGAAAAAGTATTTATCCAAGCAACGCTCAGACATCCCCACGCTAAACAAAAACTCCCGCCTTTTGCTCCAAAAAAGGCACAATTATTTTAAGATTACGATGTCAGGCTTCCGATCACGCACTCAACAACTACATTCAAATTAAGGAACAATTGTTCCCAGTCTTCAATCGAAGTCAAACAATGGGCGACGAAGAAAAGGTACCGCGCCCACATTCCTCGCCTATCAGTAGCAAACCCCCTTCCTATCAGTAACGAAATTGCAAAGAATATGCAATGTTTAATGGTAGGGTTGTATCCACGGCCATCGAAAGACATGAATTTTGATCAAACAACCTCACAGCATGTGACGTCCACCATGAAATTAATAGAACAAAACATGACAAAGTGACTCCTGGAAAACTAACAGAAGGTTCTTATTAATACAAAATTCAATTCTCCATAGGCCGAAAGGGCGGGGCCGGACCACTTCTCTACCTTAGCTCTTAATAATAGTATTAATATGCATACCGTGAATACTTAATACAACGTGGTCTAAAAACGGTACAATGGAGAAGGAGTAGAAAGCAACACAAACACTACGAACCTGGGGTCTCTAACCAGACAATGCCTTCAAGCACTATTTTTGATCCAGGCTCACAAGGTCCCAACAAATCCGGCTCAGTCATAGTACTAGAATCCACAGTCGATGTGGCCACATCCTTTTTACCGCCATAAGAATCCACACCCTAGAATTGTGTGTAATGAATGAATTACAAGTACCTTGAGATTGGACATGCAATGCGGAGATGGGGACCGGAAACTTTCTGGTAATCCAGAAGGAAGTACGGGACTCTTTTCGTCGTCTCCTGGGACAGAGGAATAGACGGAGGAGGGTGAAAGCCGTCCATCCAGTTGGCTCGAATCCAACGTGTGAGAATGCGCATTCGTCCGCCGGATGGTCACCTTCAGGGGCTTATTTACACAATACGTGCCTCCATTCTGACTAACACGCGATCGACTGGATTTGACTTTCTTCCGGAGTTTACTGAAAGAACTGGTGGGTGATCCCGTCTTGTTTGAATCGATGATGAACTGAGGGGGTGTAGAGTAAGAAGAGGAGGAAAGAGACTTTACACCGGTAGCCGCAGCGACACCATTTGCAACACTAGTGGTGCGCCTCTTACGGCTTTCGTTAGAGGAGATGGACTCCCGATCTTCGGATGAAGGAACGGGACTAGACGAATTGGGCAACTCAGGCGGCATAGAGGTAGCAAACACACCGGGAGGCGCCGGAACTACAGTAGCTGCGCTGGTCATGGTGGATGTGGAGCCTGATGGCATATCGTGTTTGCATTTGGTCTTACCCTTTCTATTTACCGAATCTCTAGACACCTTGATGTTTTTATATTCTATTTTACAACTTCTCAATTCTAGACAAGCGATGTTGTGCAACTAGGATTCGATAAATCCACAGCGGGAGGGGCGAAATTCGCGGAGTAAGAGAAGTTTAGCAGAGAAAAGCCAGACGATTCAACAGAACGCCCTGTACGTGCACTTGCGCGTGCCACCACTTTGGTGTGTGTCTGTACACGCAACTCGCGCCTCAGCTATACGCATACGTGTACCTGTCTGTCTTCATTTTGTCAATCGATGCGCACCATCTACTGGCTCACGCAAACTAGGCGTTTTCTGATTGGCCAACCCCTACTCAGGCGAGATTTTTTCTTTATTTGGGCGGAATTCGATAAGGCTACTGGGCTTTCGCCTCCTCCCCTGCGTTCGGTCTAACTCCGCTTGTTGGTTTTCTGCTGAGAAGAAAATTACGTCTATAAAGTATTAATGTGTGCATTTACGATTCAGCGGTTAAATCATCTGTTTGCATGCTTCAGAGTTAATTAAGACGCCTATCTCCAGTGTCGGCACTTTGGTGGTAGTTTTATTCGGCAGAATTGTCTATTTCTAATTCTGGAAAGAAATGGTTATTAACTAGGTCGCCAATTAAAAAGGTTCGTAATATGGATAGAGGCTAACCAAATTTGCAGGATTGCTCTGCTGCCCTTACTCGAGCCCCACCGTCCTTTCTGTAAATTCGTCAACTTAGCACTTTTCACGGGCGGGGCATCGACATCAACGGGGTTTTATTCGTGCTCTTGGACCGTAGGGTTTTGTTAGTCCCAGTATCTAGGCTTAAGGTTAGCCATAACTTATAAACGAGCGTTGCTGTGGTCTATCATACGACAATTGGCCGTCCCAGGAACCGTTTAGGGGGTGCACTTGTCTCCGGGCCCCCAGACAAAATCACCAATTTCGCGTACAAAGGGGAGAACGTGGAGTGAGTAAGCCCGATACTGGGACAGTCACGGCAGTGACATGCGGACATTTGGGTTGTCTCTTTAACGGCGCTGTCCCCCTTTTTGGCTGGTGCTACCCCCTCTAATGTGATGGCCGGTGTCGTGCAGCCTTTAACTGACTGACCATACACCGGGCGACTTGCGTCATCCCCACGTGCCGTGCGGGGTCGTGTTGGACGCTTTTTATGGACAACTGCCAGGTACCTTAAATCACTGTTTTTAGCTCCAAATTTACTTGATCAGATGCCACTGAGTGTAATTGTCGTAATTAGTTCCTTACTTTAGTTCCTTTGTTCTCCGAATGGCATCATACCTTCAAATTAATCACCAATCAAATACTTATTTCAGGATAAACTAAGAAGTCAGTAAACTGAAATCGTATGCTCAGTGCGGTGCTCTCTTTCTCCCCCTCACTCACTCTTGTAAATGTGCGTTTACGACTCGGAGGCAGGATGTCATCTGGTCGTAAACCCAATGAAATGACCTGTTTATTTTATTAGAGGTCGTACAGATAGATAAACACACGTCACATGAGGGCTAGAGAAGCACGAATTAGCATAAAGGGCCACAATGGTGTAGCAGGGTTGTAACCGCGACGCACCGATGTGATTTGAAATGCGTGCAGAATTAGGAGAAAGTAGAAAAACAAGAAACCTTTGTGGCTTCAGCCGAATGCTGTAAGTAGCCGGCTTTGGTTTGTTTCGACCACTACATTCCGATGCCTCTAAAATTGCAAGCTCATGGCTGGGACGGAACGGAGGTTCTGCAGGCTGTCGAGAAGCCAGTAGTTGCATGTCATGTCGTTTGCATACCTACACCAGGCTAGGCAGGACGGTTTGGCCAAACTCGACAGCGTGAGAATACAGACAGCAGAGATGGCGTCCGGCCATTAATATTATACCAACTTTTTGCCATTGTAAATAAGGCAAAACACACTTGTTTGTTTATGGGTCTTATGTATGTGTTGCTGGGCGCAGTTTTGTCACAGCTGCAAAGGGACGAAGTTGGCTTTCAACATCTGTGACTCGTACGACCCCATTATCGAGGGAAGGAGGGGTGACTCATCGTCTAACAGTCCACGCTCGTCCAATGATGATTGAATGGTCTAGGGGATAAGACATAATCTAAGTTGATGTATATCAAAGAGCTTCAGCCCCAACCTAACCCTTATCTAACTCCACATGTGGTGCATATTAAAGCTATGGTTTTATCATTTAGAATGCATTTTTTTCTCTCGTGAAATTGTTAAGACGATGAAAAACTAGGCTATATGTTGGTGCTTTCAGATCCCAATGTGTAATGGCAGCAAAATCGGAAATGCATTCTCGTTGAGATTGAGGTTTTAAGTGGGTAGGTGTAACGCCGATCAACCATTAAAATTCACCAGATACAGCACAAAACCGTGCCATATATATGTGTTCTTCACTCGCAATCGTGGTGACTTCGTGATTGATTGGAGCGAGTTATTCTAAAACCAGAAAACGAGTATGGAGGTGTAGCGAAACCTTGCATTGAAATCTGCATCACTGTAGTTAATTAAGTATCCTCTGCCATGCTTTTATTGCGTTTTCTTGACAGATACTTGCATGATTGACACTCCTTTCAGTGTGCAAAATCCGCGTCAGTGTGCTTATCGACGTAGTTTAAACTTCTGCATTAATTTAGTTATTTACTTATTTGGTCTGATTTACAGGAGCTCCACGTCCCATATCGATTTATTGATTATTGGCATTTGAGGCAGTCAATAAATATGGTGTGAGTTAAGTCGGGTGCTGACATATCAGTAATGCAAAAGCCAGTTGTGTTTGCTTGCTTGTAGTAGTAGATCAGTCCTACACCCAACCTAAAATGCGAGCCCGTAAATGTCAAACGAATTACCCTTTGCCTTCGTGAGTGTAACTTACGTGAATTAGATTAGCGTATGAATTGCCAATTAAGGGCACGCTAGTTACTGGTTTACGCCTTCCCCCAGCCGACATGGCATTACAGCCACCGTTTCGTCGTCATTTACGAGTGGGAGAGTATACGATAAACCAACGTCACTTTCAATCACGTACACACGCATTCTCCTTCAGCTTAGTGATGATTTGAATGGTTTTATATGAACGCAGCCAATTCGCGGCTCATTGTGAGTCGAGTTTTCATGATAGTCAGAAAGCTAGTCTAATTTAGGCTACTATTATCAAAACCCTTATCTGAAGTGACTAATTTATGCGTCTGATGAAAATTTGATGTTTTGTCGGCACCCAAAATGAGGATTATTGCTAAAATAACAGTTCCAACAAAAATTGGACGTTTTTTTACACTTTTTAAAACCATTGTACATCCACAGGAAATACTATTCTGAAGTATTTATTGCATACAATCAGGAGGATTCCCAGTACAAGCTGATTGTAGATGGCAGAAAACGCCCTCCTCTGTGGAGCTGACTGGACCTACACGTCACCATTTTTGTATGCATAGTGCGCACCAGAGCGAATTATCGATCGGCATCAGCTGTTACCAGCGCGCAGGCGAAGAGACGTGCACGTAGTGCGTGCGGACGTGTGTGCAAGCAGCGTGTGCGTTATGTGCACAGCCCGCATACCAGCGCGGTTCAACGCCATGTTCGCGTGTGAACTTGCAACGATAACGCGGGAGGAGGGAGAGGGGCGGACGGGGGAGGGCATGACTAATGCGACCAGTGAAAAATGTCCTCCCCAAACGGGCGTTTTCTTTTGCCATTGTCAATGCAAATAATTTTAGCATTAATGATAAACTATGAAAGCATACGTGCCTCTTGGATGTTTCCAATTCAGAATTACCCTAGCACCGCCTATTTGCGTGACTGCTTGCAATCATGACCTCTTAATATCCCTTCTTCTCTTGTACTAAGATAAAATGAATAGTTCATGAAAAAAATGCTTGTCGAGACATTTAAATTGCCACTCCAGACGGATAAAATGAATTGTTTTGTACCCCAACTACCCTATTTAACCATTATGGTAGATTGAGAAAGTGCAAGGTTTGGCTGGAGAATTTTCCACCAAAGATGACCTAATGGTCTTTAAGGTCCGTACTATCGGACATGATTGTTGCATCTACGCAGGTAATAAATGAGTGTTTATGACCCACCCGGTAGAATTTTACGCAACTTTCGGACCATCAATTTTACCCCGGTGCTATTCGCATAGTCCGGGAGCCGAGGCCTGTTATATGGTTGAATCCTACATCGTAATGAATGACTAATGCACTAATGCCATAATTTGCGTTATTAAGAATGCCACTGGTCAATTGATGGCTTTGATCATTCAAGCAGCTGTCAAAAGTGCATCCTTTTCAGCATTTGCTGCGTGGAGGTCAGTTGTAAATGTATAGATAAGGTATTGCTGTAATCACTTACAGTAGCACAGTTAAGACATCGACAAAATCGAGTCTTGGATAAAACATAGCTGGACAAAGTAGGACAATTAGGTCTGCAATCAAACTCATCTAAGCAAAATTGCATTTGACCGAAATCCATCAAGGTTGCAGATCCCGGCCCTGACATCGAAACCCGGGTTTGTGTGCTCCAATGTCGTCAAACAAGTGGCTTACTCCTTAGGAGTGCCAGCACGGGAGCACTCACTTTGTGCATGCATTTACTTTGTTACCTTCTTAAAAAAAGGCGAAGCGCGGAACACAAACAACTACCACTTTTTGCCCTTTGTGTGGATCTGCAAGGCGTAGGAATAAATTGCCTCGAGTGCTTGCATCAATCACTTGATGTACTTACATGGTATTTTTACAGTTGGAAACTTTCTTCTTCGTAAGGGTAAAAGCTATGTCTTTTCATGAAAGGAATAGATATATGGGTAATCAAGTGAAGTCAAGTGTGAAATCCATTAGAAAAAGGAGTTTGCTTCAACAGTTGCCAAGTTCATTCCAACGTAGACGTTTACAATGTCATCTGCCTGAAGCTGTTTTGCGCAAACATTTTTGCAAATGCATTAATTCACAAAAGGCCAAAAGAGCATAGATACAGAAAAAGACAATTTGACCTTAAGGTCATAGCTTGCACATCTTGTGGAACACATTGCATATATGGACAAATGTGTATGTACTTTTAATGTTAGCAACCAGAGTCTTACCTGGATAGAAATTGCCGGAGAAGATATTTCGTATGCCTTCAAACGTCTACCATCTGCTTTGAAAGGCTCCACCATCTTTTGTTTGGAAGTGAATTTTAATTAGTCCATTTGCATTTTCAATCAGCGCAAATCATTGCTTACTTTGACTGGCTACAAAGTCAGAAATAATATTATTGTCCTTCCCAAACACAACACAATTTGCTTTGTCTCTCTGGTTGAGATTCTTATTATCCGTGTATTCTTTCGATCAGTTTTTGTAGTTACTTATTTTAGCTGGAATCAGTATAAAATCAGCTTGAAATAGTCCGCATGGCGTTCCGCTATCCGACTTGACAGCAACCGATGCCATTCTGTCACCTCCTTCTGGTTAGACCATACACGCTGATAAGAAATTTTATGGAATGTCAAAAAATCTACTTTTTGCAGAATTTCACAACTTGCACAACAGTGATGTAACCATCAAAGAATTTCAAAGCTGGGGGAATAAATATACCTCTAGGTCTATTATACTCAGCTAAAATTTCAGTCCATTTTATCTGCAATCACAACTTCATTAGTGGTGTTATTAACAAATGTTTTGTTTCGAGACAGATTAACCAGTAGGGTTGGTGGAATGGCTAAGCTGTAGGGTACAGCTAATCGAGACTGTTACGCAATACAGAAATTTCGAGAAAGGATTTTTTGCGGCTGTTAGGTAAGAACGGGCAGACAGTGAAAAGAAGAGAGAGAGAGAGAGAGAGAGAGCTAAATGCCATTCATAATGAGGGGATGAAAGTGGCCAAGGGATTTTGGGGAAATTAAACATGTCCACAGGGAATCTGATTCATGAATTAGGGTGCCTCAGGTGTGGCGTGCAGGGGATGGCCAATTTAGCCTTAAAGTCACCCCTGAGGGCGCTACTAGCTATATTAGTCAGCAAGCCGAATTGGTGTGGGTCTTGCCTTGAAAGTCGCCCTCGTAACTCCTCATCCGTAGCAGTCATCTCAGCCTCATTCAAAGGAATTGAAAGACAATGGCGAGACAGGAAAGACAATGGTGTGACTAAAAGATCCCCAAGGCCATCGCTGGAGGTTGGTCCTCCATTTGTCCTTTAAGAAAATCCACCACAAAAAAGTTATTTAGAAAGCATTGCTTTAGGTTTGATAATGTCTGCATGGGTGTCACGGGTGTCACCTCCTGGTTCTGTTCTCTATCACTTCTTTGCCCTTTTTTGTACTTCCAACCCACCGTCCGGATTGTTTTGGGGCGACATTTAACTTGAAGAGACATTATTTAACAAGATTCCAGTTGACCTTCCGTTTTGACCTAGCTTTCCATACCGGACGTCTGTCTTAGCGAAAGCGTCGATTATGGAAGCAACATTTGCCTCAAGGTGTAGGACTCTTTCTAATGTGGAGCCAAAGCTAACCTTCAAGACTGTAGAAGCCGTAGAAGCATAAAGTACCAACGTGGAAGCTGGATACCAGGTGACATTATGCTGACACCGATGTGCCATGCGCCCATCTAAGGGCACCCAACCTTCGAGCCCTTTAAAACAGGCTAAGCGTGCTTCATCCTTAGCTACAATAGCTCTTCTTAATGGAATTGAGTGTATAACTACATTTCTCAAAAACTGTATCCAAAGATTAATTATTTGTTTTCTTATATGCATGTGTATTATGGAACCGTGGCTGGTTGACGTAAACTTGGAAAAAAACCCAAAACTTACATCTAGATTCCACTGTTTTGCCCTCTGCTTTATTAGCCATGGATACGTAAATAAAGGCGAACTTAAAGAAAGGGGATTTGAGACTCCTGATACAGTAGCAAGAAGGAAAATGTGCCACAAAGCAATATCCATATCTCACCTCTGCAGAATCGCGCTTAATTTCTCTTAAAGCCAGGTAAGGCCATTTCAAAATTAGACACCTAGAGGTGGGTTGGATTTAGGTCTAAAAATACGGGCCTTTTCTAGATACACTAGATGTTTTTTAACATGTAAAAATATCATTAAATTATGGAGACAAAATCCAGACAGAAATACATTCAATTAATCATCAGTTTCTAATGCTAAACGCCTCCCGGGGGGGGGGGGGAATGGCACCGCAACTAATACCAGAGACCGCCATTACCTTCATACTTCATTAGTGAAATTATTCTCCGATCTCCTGGACTGAATCAGCAGCAGCCTCCTTTGGTCTCGAAGCCTCGACTACCAAACTTTGTCGTTGAGATTACTCATTTACAGGTGATATAATAAGGTGAATCAAGAAGTAAAGGTGATGAGTCATTGACAAGGAGGGGGGACGGGGGGAAGGCGAGAATCGGATGGCCAAACCGACTGAAGAACCCCCACAACCAATTAATCACGGGTCCAAAGTAAGGAGGTGGGATTGGGAGGGAAAGTTTGGCCATCAATTAATCCAATCTCATTGTGTGAACAGCGACGAATACATTATCGTCCTTTGCATTTAAAATTATTTAATTTGTAGCAGCTTTGTGTGTCCCCAGGACCATTCAACACCTTCCTCATTGCTGGTGTAAGAGGAGTAATGAAATAATGGCAGAAAGTCGTGTGACATTCGGTCAGGGAACTACTAAGCCAAGGCCAGTAATTATTCTCTTTTATGCATAGAAAGTCGTCAATCCTTGTAAATAAGAATTTGCATTTCATGGCATGGTTTCTCTCCTCTCAACGGTAGTAGGAATTTGCATCAATCTGTCGGCAAAACGATGGTGGCCGGCCTTACGCACGCAATGGTGGGTAGTGCATAGCACTCATGCCATCTTCTTCCATAAAAATAGCTCTATGGAAGGCGATGGGTCAGTGTAGGTTATGTGGGACCAAAAGCAGAAGCTTTTCTTGCCAAACGACCTCCTCTGCTCGAAAACTGGTGCGTTTATTACAGTCAAAGGCGCGGGGTTCCAAATAAGGCATTCAGCCATTTCTTGAGTCATCAGCAGGTTGGCGATTACTATGTGACATGAAGGTGAAGATACTTAGGAAGAAGGGTTGCACTAACCCAAAGGTTGCTCTTTGTTGCTCCTTTGCGTCGCACACATAGCATATGCTTAACATTCAGTACCTCTAGAAGAATTCTTAGGTATACATCACTTGCAGGTACGTAGGCCGCCTTAATAGCATTCATGAGTGATCAAACTTGCGTTCTTCTATGTAGCCTCCGTTCTGCCTTCAAAAACTGTCATTTTAAACAGGTAAAAGGCCAAATTGAAGTGAGGAGTTGTGCAATGATTTTCTACTCCTGATCTGATGACATCCTCTGTTATCGAGGCGTTATTACGCAAGGCCAGGTGGTGTCAAGTTAATACCACCTGCGTACGTTCGGCCCAGGAATGTTTCATGACTCGGAATTCCCCTTTCTACAAAACATTGTCTTCAGAAGGCAAAAAACTTAATCCTGGCTGTTTTCGTTTCTATCTTGCTTTTATTTCCACGAACGCCTGGCCTATGTCCCATGGAGCGTCAGGAAAAGGTGATAATCATCACTTGGAGGATGAGGGGAGACAGTATCACCATCCATTCCACCACATCCAATTTTAAAGGCGCAAATCTATCCACGAAAAGCTTTGTGGAAAAGGACCTCCCTCCGACTGGTCAACTACTCTGGCCGCAAACCTTCGAGATTTAGGCTTTGATTGACTTCCAGAGGTCGTACAAATTGTGGGATAAGTTTATTGTTACTTTCATGGAGGACTGAAACCCTACGTACAAGTAAATCCACTATCCTCCCACCGAAACACTTGCCTATATTTTCTGGAGGGTGGCAAGACTTACCCTTCTAACCGAAGAGATTAAGCGCACATTTTTAGTTCTTAAATTAAAGAAGATAACGATCGTTGATGTAACTTGTAAACACCGCCTAATAAAAATCTGTTTTAAATACATGCAAACCCTTTAACTGTAGCAATAAAAGCTGCGCTCCTGAAGGGTGAGTATTACATAATTTAGCTTGGCTCAACGCCAAAAACGAATTTTCTTGATTGGTGGTTTGCTGTTCTGCTGGGATCCAAGGCGCGTCACTCCTACTTATTCCACATTGAGGGAGGGCTGTCTCCGTTTAAAAAAATTGTAAAATTTAACCACAAAAAATATTGATTTGACCTCAGATTGTTGAGGGTGACCGCTGATCCAGTTAATGCTCACGTGAGGTTAGGCTGGATGTGCCAACTTTCCAGTGCAATTTATTTGCATATCGTAAACAATGAAAATAAACTGACAATAGTGGGTAAGTAATGAATGGTGCTACCATTTGGTAATCGAATTAAAAGTGAAAAAAAATTAATTGGTTAGCTGTTGCGTTTTGGTCAATATGTTAACCGGTGAATTCATTAACCATTTTGCCGCTTTCATACTTCGACAGGAGACATTTAAGAAGTGAATGTAAAATTTAGGCATGACGTCGTCTCTGCGGAGCTTGGTTCCTTCAAATTAATGAAGTCTTATTTAGAATTTGTTGTCAATCACTTCAGTGATGTCCAGTCATATCTATCGGGTTTATATTCAACCAGTAGAGAGGTAGGGGAGGTATCGCGTATCTGCTTGGTTGACACCTCCAAAAAGACACCGTGGACAGCTTCATAACAAAGTTTTCCAAATGGTTCACGGCCAGTGTCGCTACAGCAGTTAATAGCATTTCCGTAGGGCGTGGGATTGAGGCAGTTGCTCAAGATAAACGTCACTTCAACCTTTCTGTTGGGGTTTGTCACAGAATCACCCATCCACAGCGTTGAGGCTTAGAATTCGAGGATTGCAATTCAGGATAGCTATCCTTTGTAATCGGATTCTCTTGCCGCTGCCACCGGTGTAGCGTCTCGAGTCATAATAAGAGGAGCCGAGAGGCCACTGGTATGGCTCGGAGGCCATGTCGCCCAGCCGAGGTACAATGGCGGTGCCTCAATTGCCCACTTAATCAAAACCAAGAGTTAAACAAAAAATAACTTTGACGGAAAGGGACACAATGTCCCATCGTTCCAACGTGCCGATGGATTGGTGGTTAGTGAAGGACATCTATCATAAGGCTGCCAATTCTCAAACTTCTAAGGTAATCAAATTCTAAATTAATCGTAAGGGTAAAGAAGCTTCACTGCTTTTAGAATGAACGACGTCAAGAGGATGAAGTAAATCCACACATTCATATTTGCTTTTGTACCAAATTCCCTTTTAGGACTCCAGCCACCAATCACCATTGAGGAGTTGGGGTCAATGCATTCAAGTATCCAAGTATCCAAGGCTTCCAACCCTTGACTGTTTTCTAAACCATTCTCTTAATATAATATACCTGAAATTACTGTACAAGTACGTCCGTTTACTCTTTGCTTACAAATTTATCAATTAGATTTAGTGTGGCCTTCGAGCGCTCAGCTAGAAGCCTTCTTGTAATAATTCGCACATCTTAAATGAATACCTTTGAAAGGCTTCAGTAAATTTAATGCGCGTTGTTGCCTCACATGGTTTATTTTCGTAGATTGGGTGACTAACACATCTGCCAGCAGGATCAAATATTAGACACTTCCATTTGTTTACCTAAAACCCAGCGTCAAACAAGGCGGCATGTGTGCCTTGTCGGCGCATGATAGACAGGTTGCGTCACAAACAGATCAGTTGGACTTACTACTAATGCGGGGGCCTCACTTTATTGCTCTGAGGCTGATTACAGTCATTATTAGAGTGGTTTGCCCCCCGGGACCACCCTGGAAACGGACTTGAACTGTCCAGAGGGTAATGGAAAGACTCACACAAACCACGAAGAAGGCCATTGACAGGTGGCTGCTCACCGAAATGTTAAGGTGAGGAGAAAGTGGAGTTGAACTGATTCAAAGAAGTTCTGTGAAAGCTACAAATGATACCGTAAAGTGATGGTGGTGGTCTTGGCAATTGTTATAACATTGCAATTCCCATACAATATAGATTTTATCAACACTTAAAAGCAACGAAAGAGTTAAATCTCCTTAACTTGGTCGTATCATGCCCTAGATATAGAAGAAAAAAGGCAGTAAGTGTCCGTGACTATCGTGTTCTTGGACTATTTACACTCCCAAAACTCTGTATTTGTTGGTAAAGTGCTGCATTCAGAGGCGCCTATCTGACGAAATGCCAAATGTCTCCAAGCAGCGTGTGTTGGTGTGTGAATCACGGTATTAGTAAGAACTGAAGACAGGGCGCCTACCACGACCTTTTGGGGTGAAACACGCTGCTGCGCAATTCACGCTGTGGATTTTATGGTCTGCATTTGGTTTACATTTTAAAAATGGCGGAATTGCTAATGCATTCATCAAATTGTAATGCAAGCCTCTTTGGTGAGGGCTACCAAAGCTAACACAACTGTTGATGATGCATTCGCGGCGCCTAAAGTGCCCACACAAATGACAAGTGAAGCAGGATCCGCGTGCCTGCTTACAGTCTTCACGCGCCTTTTGACACGACTTGCCAAAACATTTCAATGTTGTCACGGTTACTGCTGACGAGGTGGAGCAGTGGCAAAACACTGTGTAAGTGACACCCTCCATCTGTAAAGATGGTACTTAAGTCTCACTTCACACGATTATTTTCGATGTACCATATAGCCAGAAGACCGAATTTCTGGGATTGAACTGCACATTTACTTTTTTTTCTCATAGCCTCATGGACTTACTGGCGAGGATTTTGTAGCGTTGGATAACCGGTGTGACAGGATTGTAACTGACACACGTACAGGTGGTCGTCTTGGCAACTTTCGCACCACACGGCTAGGCTACTGAGATCCTCATCACCACGGCATGACATCCGTGTCATGTCACACCGTCACGTAGACCTGTAATATTTACAAGTCGCTATTCAGGGTTTGGTTTTTGAAACCTCTGTTATCACTGCAATGAGAGTGGATTAACAACCACAGTACGCTGGAGGCATGGAGGGAGTTGCTGGCTCTGGCCTGTCATCGGCCATCTTGACGATCGGTGGTTGAAGGGGCTCACGACACGTGAGTCGGGCAATTGGCAGTAGAGCCAATAGCGCGTAGAATTACGAGTCTCGGTTTGCCTTTAAAACCTAGGCACTACCGCCACGACAACGGTGATCTTCAAAGTGCACCCCCAACGCCTAGGCAAGAGCGCACTATAAATCGATATCGATTTTTGGTCGGTGAAGTGAGCTCAGCGTGTGACTCGTCTTGGGGCTGATCAATCGAATCGAGCCTCCCAAGTCAGTCCACTCTCTGCATCTGAATTGACGAAATTTGGATGCACTTTTTAAAGGGCTGAATTACTGACCCTTGTAATGATCTATACTGAAGGTCACTCGGGGTAGTATCAGTCCAGTGAGGGTCATGCTCCATAGCAGGCTTTTGGGTCGGGAAATGCCTGTCCTGATGGCCATCTGTGGGGTGAATCTATTCAGGATGAACTCTCTCTCGCATCCTTACAAGTTATCGGGTCTTACTTTTTCCACCATTGTCTTGTTCTGTCCTGTCCTGGCCTGTCCTACCTTGTTCTGTGCTGTCTTCCGTGCAGTAGCTAGTGGAGAGGTGAGAAGGTGAACTTTGAGTTAAACTGATATATATTTATTTAGTGGTTTATTTTATCATGATGTTTGAATAAGGCGTTTCAAGGGGTAGGATATTAAGGAAAGTTATTTCAGCTGTAAAAGCATCATGAGTAGACACTGACAAAAGTGTGTACAAGGACACCGGAAGTCTTATTTTAGTAATGCAAAATAGACATCCGGACAGTGTTTGGGTGATAGAAGAGGGGCATAAGCAACTCACCAACTCGGATTGTTGGTCCCTTCTGCGGATTCCATCCATCTCAAGTTCATTTCTATTAACGCACGAAGGTTTGGTGGTGTAAATACAGTTGGGTAACTCAGGCACTTCTACAATTACCACTGAAGCAGTTACAAGGTTTAAATTAAACTATTCAGAACATTTGGCATTTGGTAGCATGGATGACAAGGACAGAGTTCCAGGCCACTGTCCTTAGGGTGTAATCACGCCAGACTCAAATATCTCACCTAATTATGGCTGCTATTCGACAGGTCACGTTCGACAGCTCCTGGCTTCTTTTTAACGCCATTTTAAAGTTGTGCCTTGTGAATACCCAACTGCTCTATTAGAGCACCGAAGCATGGAGGTGAGACTAGCAATGAAAAGTGGGAAAGTTACGCTGTTTTGAAGGTGGTGAATCACGTAAAACCAGCGTTTGACCGAATTCCAGTTGGGGCTGCAGTGCCTACTTAAGTGGTGTCAATACGGAACAGAGGGTCACCACTTTACAAGCTGCAACATCCAGCTGTCATTCGAGAATGCTCGATTAAATGCCAGGAGGTTGGGATCAGTTCATTCGTTGTGCCATTTCGCATGGGTATCACATAACTCCCTCTTAGTCTACGCTGTTTTACCCGACTATGTTACAACTTGGCTTCACTGGAAAGTACAAATTAATTGAATGTGTCAAGTGACAAAATTGACAAGCGGAAAATGAGGAGGGGGGGGGGGGGCTAAATCGAATGAGGGAGAGAGGGAGGGGGCTGCGTGCGGAGCTATGCAGCGAACAATGGACAATTTGGATTTGATTCATGGGCCCGCGTTGCGCGCGCTAACATTCAAAAGTCACCTTAGTGATGTGAAATTGGCCATCAAATGCACACCCATCCATACATATCCAATATATCCTTTGCCACACTCAGAGGGTACAAATAAATGGCCTTTTGCGACAATAAGATCTTTTTCTTTTGTTAAAGAGGCACTTTGTTAAGACCTCTGCAAGGATTGCAGCTCTAGGTGGTGGTTGGCGCAGAATGCAGAAAGCCAGGGGCCCTCTCACTGCCCCACAATCTCGCCTTTTTGTGGGCACGAAGGTATGATTGGGCAGTGGTAATGAAAATAAAAAAAACCCTTTATGAAAAATATAATTGAGGTTATTAATTTAAATACAATTAGTCAAATACCTCTGGAATGAAAACCAACCACATTAAATCGAATCCAAGCGCAATATCATCACAACAAAAGGAAAGCAACAACCTCTACATAGCGAGATAACGCTGATGTGATCAGTCCAGTCTGCGCAGCTTTTCGATGAGGGTCGAGTTGGCCAGAGGGGTGCATGGACGGGCGAAGTAGACGAGCCAAGGTGGAGGCCGATGAGTCATCGCGACCACTGTGACTGTCTCGGCCGACGACCGAGTGTTTACCCGAGTGATGGTGACGCAGCCACAGCCGCGGTGACTAAGTCCCGGGGGGAGGGGGATGAGACACAAAGCCTGAGTGCCTTGAGTGTGCGTGACCACCGTCACGCGGCCTTGATAACGAGGAGGGGGTGGGGGGCAGGGGGGGACGCAGGACCGACATGATTGGGAGTGCCATACACTAATGTCTGACCCCAATCGCTTATTACGCCCAAGTCGGTATTCCTCGCCGCCAGGCAGAGAAATTTTTGCTAGTAACAAACCTAAATCAAAATGTCATTGACCGAATACTTCCATGAATTGGCTTTTCATATGTCATGGGCAAAAAAAAGAGCTTTAAGTAAATTAAAATACTTGAGTTAAATTTGAATAAAAAGCTCTGATTTATCAGATAGGATGTTAAAAGGGAAGATGGCCATTCAGGCTTGCGATGCATTGTGTACCGTGTCTACCTACCTACCCACCCACCTACATACATACCTGTCTAGCTACTTTCCTACATTCATATATTACCTACCTATCTACTTTCCTGCTTTCCTTTCTTTCTTCCTACCTACCTACATGCATACATACATACTCACTTTTACGAAGACTAAGCATTTGATCCTGGAGGTAATAATAACTACAATCCTTTCCCAAAGGGACACAAGCTGACCGCAAAATAAGGTTTCATTAAGCCAATGGTTGGCTCGTCGGCTTGACGGAGGTTGCAACAGCAAAGCCACTTCGCATCATAAGTCCCGTCATCCGTCAGCCAGCCAGCAGGCACACATGATTCTGTAAAGCATGCCAACGAAATAATGGACAAGTTGGTCGTCTTTAAAAATTGCTTCTGCATAGTTAATGACTAGCGTGTCAGTCGGACTATTTTGCTTAGCGGGTTCCACCAGTTGATGTAGGCGGGAACGAATTGTTTCATTACTCATGTCAAACATGGGTTAATGTAATGATTATATTGTTTTGATATGCCTTTCAGAGAGGAGACGGGGATACGAATCGGACCTCGTGACGGAGAAGTTGACGTCCTGCAAACCTGAGCGCGGTTACGGGTCCACACCCCCCTGAACTCGGTACTAGCTTTCCCCTTTCACTTACCCCAATAAATATGTCAAAATCAAACCAGCCTGGTTGTTCCAAGAGTACAAGGAACAGGGAAGAGGAGACCTACGAGCCTCGTCTTACATAAAGTTAGTCTTAGGAGCGGTAATTTCCAGGTAACACTTCAATAGCAAAGGTAAGTGGCTATTAATGGCATAAAATGTAAAAAGTACATTCCTGAAAGCTACAATTCCCACCCTTTTTTCCCCACTTAAAAAGATAAAGCAAACTCCAACACTTATGACGTCTATGGATGTTTCACTGTATTTTAAACATACACTGTCATTTCAGCAGAATGACCTGCAACCATGCAGTCACTGAATTTTGGGGTCTGCACTGCTTATTCGGAGAGCGACCGGACGATTGTCTCTCGTTTTAGGCATATTTAATCGTCCAAGTCGTTTCGTTCACATCTTTTTCGTTAATGACTTGCTGATCCTTCTGCGTGCTACTAATGCTCCCATGGTGGGAACTCGGGTGCTGCTCAGTGCAATCAAACAAACTATCCCGAACTTGGTGTTGTATCAAAGTCACAGAGGGAGGGTTATCGGAGTCAAGTCCACTTTTTCCACCTATTCCAGTCTCGTGTTCTGCAGGAGGCTAGTCAACGAGGAGCTGTGAAAGTATGGACACCTTCACCATGCTCCGACGAGGGCAGATGGCTGAGCAGTCTTGATAGTACCGGGGAAAAGTGGGTAGAGAATGCTAGTCATACAAAGCTACTTAAAACTGCCCGATTTTTGTACGTCTCGACTGTCACAGTGTAACGGTTATGCTAGCCTAGCTCTTGACTGCATACATGCATCCCATCTTTAATGCCCCACAGGTCAAGCATCGGGATTTCACGCAAAGATGTCAGCTTCTTCCACAGCGCTAAGTCATGCGACACATTGTTTGGGGGAGTACTTCAAGCGACCGTCCATGCCTTAGTGGGGGAGCTGTAAGTGACAGATGAGGAATGACAACTTTAAGACTAGCGCCTTGCGTAACCAGTAGATGAGACAACCTCGTTGTGGGGCCCCATCTGGTTTTGAAGGACATGGAGCCAGCGCATTCCCCTTCCCCTTTTACATTCGCAGACAGATGAGGAAACAGCAGATCTGGTGGATCACAAGACCAACAATCTTTTTGCAAGGAAATTGAAATGCATGCAAAGATAAAATCCCGTAGGGTTAATTTCGTTTGCACTGTTGCGTGTTAAGCTTTTATTTATACTTTGTGCTCTGCCAAGCGACGCAGCCAACCATGTATTGCATCTAGTAGAGAAGCGTCATTTCAGTGTCCGAGTGTCCTTTTAATAATTTATGACCTTTGCTGAGGCCAATTGAATGAACCAATAACAGTGAACTGCGTACAACCACTTGAAAAAGTAAAGAACTTTTTGCACAGCGGATTTTCCGGGCAACGGAACAGAGAGCACTGAAGGCAATTCCAGAAGTGACGAATTTTTCATTTCAGCAAACTAATGCTACCCTCTTCAATGAGCAGGATCCTTTCGGCTTAAAGCCTAACACAGAAGGCGTAAACGAAGATAGCGCAGTTGACTATGCAAACCACGGAAAGTGTTGTGGCGCCCCAAGTTTTTTTTTTTCTGAAAAGAAAAGAAGACAACAGCAGGATGAAAATGCATTGCCGACATGCAAAAGGGCTGGGGGTCAAAACATTGGTGCCCAGCGGAAGTACAGAGGCGGGGCTTAAAGTGCGCGCGAAATTAAAGCAAAGTGTTGAACAAATAGTTATAAGGCAAATGCATTAAAAAACAAATAGAACGAGTTAAGAGCAGTATGCTATGAAATACAAAGAATAGATGCGTCGCGTCTTATTTAAAACTGGCGTACTCCGATGACAGACAAATGTTCCTAGCTTTGTTGCCCACAATGAAAGTAACGAAAATAATGTTCAATATTTACCTCATGTTCTCAAAATTTTCTATCTCCGAGAAACTCTTGACAAAATTAGAAAGACAAATTTGGAATGGTCACTTGCTAAGGCGATTATTCCAATCTAAAAAAGAATAAACTTCATGAGCATTAACAGTTAGGCAAGAGGGTATTTAAGCCAGTTTAAAAGTACTAAATGAGGGGCTCATAGATATAATGAACGTGGAAATGATAATGGAGGATTCAGACACAAATCAAGGAAGGATTTGGGTTACTTGGTGGTGCATTAAACTCCGTATTGGATGGCCCAACTTGACAAATGATTTAGTTGTACACTCCTAAGGCAGTTGATCTAAGGGTCTTTTAGGTGTGCTTGCTGAAAGGGTTAAGGATAATTTTTAGTGATGACAAAAAGTAGTAGAAATCATAAGATCATAAGGCTTGCAAGTTTTAAAATGAATTTTTCTACTTTTAAAAATAAAGTAGGGCGTTAGATAGTATATTGGTGACTGTTTTTACCCCTAGGTTAAATGAAAGCAAGGCAGCAATTTCACGGGATCAACAGAATTAGAAAACCACCATGATTCACGTAGAGATGTGATGGAACACTACAAGGAATTCCGCTTATTAACAGCAAGACCAATGTCAGACTCCAGCATGCTCTTATTCAGGAACGTTTAATATGATTGGGAAAATGCAGACCTAAAACATCATAGTATCAAGCCTATTCTAAAGTAAACAGTTTTTGTGCATATGTTTTATGTAGTGCATCGTATCTAACCTGAAGGTGTAACAAATCAGTGGCGTGGAAGTAGAGATATTACTCATATAAGGAGTGGTTGAGAAGCAACTGGTATAACCCAAAGGCCATACCACAGAACTAAGGTGCAATCTACGGAGACATAGGTGTCCTTGTAGTTTACAGCTCAGGTAGGCCAAATATAAAATTACGAACTTCACGAACTTCTATATAGCCAAGGAAGAGAGGCTTTCTTTTAACTAATTTTCCGTTACATTAATTATAAGGATAGTTAGATTAACATGTACTGATATAGCATAGCTTCCGGGCCTTCACTGAAGAGTGTCGACCATTGGTGTACAGAGGGAATGGGTGGTTGCAGGTGTGGTAAGGGGGAATAACCAACACTCGCAAAGCTTGAAGACTTCGCGTAGTCAAACTTAGTCTCGAGGTAATGCTTATGATCAGCGGTTAGAGTAGCCAAGAAGTCACACTGGTCACTGCAAGGCCATGCTGATAAAATTAATGCATGAATCGTGGAAATTGTAGTCCGCGCAGTTCAATGTGTGACTGGAAGGAATGGTGGATCACAGCGCCATGTATAACACACCATATTTAAAAAAATGACTATTCCAAAAATTACTAAATTGCGAGATTGCATGATCTACTTAGTACAATAAATCTAATTGAATCTAGAATATCTGCGGCTAAGTGACTTACAAATAAAAAACCGCTAAATTAGGTTAGTCAACAAAAAATTAAGCATATTTTCGGCTATTCTACTGAAACATGACATCTACTACATTCGTGTTTTTCTCCATCGAAATTACACAGCGTTATTCGACACACTTCAGGAAATGGATTCATCCTACTTGAGGGGTCTAAGAGTCGCTCTCAAAGCATCTGAGGCACCACTGAAGGTGACGCTTTCTAAAAAGCACAAATTTAAAACTAAAAATAAGAGCAAAGGCGGTGGAGTGCGAAGTAGGGAACATGCTCATGAAGGCGGAGACATATTAACTTCAGAAATCCGGGCATCTATGTATTCTTCATTATTTCACTTAATCGTCGAAGATTCCGATTCCTGAATGAAAAGTTGTACAAGTGTTCAAGCGAGGATGCTTCACGATATTTTTCGGAGAACCCATCTGCTTTTAAGTTATATCATGAGGGTTTTCAAAATCAGCTGCAAAAATGGCCATACGATCCTTTAACATGGGCTGAAGAAGTTATCAGGAATGGTTTTAAGAAAAAACCAGTTGTTGCGGATATGGGTTGTGGCGATGCGCGACTCGCATTGCGCTTGGGAAAAGTAGCCACCGTCCATTCTTTTGATTTGGTTGCTGTGAATGAAAGAGTTACTGCCTGCGACATGGCTCATGTATGTGTTATTCTTGAAAGGTAGTATTCGCATTTATTTTATTTTCTGCCTTATTCTTTGTTGTTTTTTTTCCACTAAGACACCTCTGGCTCACTCTTCGGTAGATGTTGTTCTCTTTTGTCTTGCGCTAATGGGAACAAACTGTCGCGATTTCTTATACGAGGCAAATCGGCTATTAAAGATGGGGTTTGTTACTATCTTTACTACTAATACTCACTTTAGTCGGACTCTTCTAATAGTGGAAGTTGCTAGCCGCTTTGGCTTATCATTTAAAAAATTCCTCAGGCTTCTTAAGCCCTTTGGCTTCGAAATAACGCAATGGGAGATCACAAAGGACACATATTTTGCCCATGGTCGATTGTCTAAGGTGAAGGATATATCAAATCTGGTTGTGTCTAGTCTGCCGAATGTCACCATCAATCCGTGTTTGTACAAAAAGCGATGAAACAAGGAATTGTATGAATACATCTATTTTGCGTACCATCACTCTTTCTTCAGTTTGTTTGGTGGCATGCTTCAATTTTTTGATTTTAAGGGTTTTCTTTGCTAACGATTAGGCATCCATAGCAATTGAACTGAATTGGTGTAATAATTCCTAATTCAAATACAGTATATTTGGTAGAACCCCTAATTTGCATGTCTTACTTTTTCACGATTTTTGCATGTACTGAGTGACATTCTAACTAATGAGAGTTATAGTAACATTTAGTATATCCGGTTTTATTGGTTGTTTGAGGGCGGAAAACCAGCACTGATAAATCTTCTCATGTTCGTTTGAGTTTGTGGGCTTATAAGAAGTCATGTCATTGGCGGTATACCGATGCTAGTGAATGGATGAGTGACTGGGTGCATAAACAGTCTAGGGCTTGGTTTTCTTTACGCATTATGAGTAATTAAATAATTGCTTTTGTTCATCAATTAGTCAAACAAGTAAGTGACTTTACGATTTCAGATGAGTTAGCCAGCTGCTTGGTGAAAGATCGTTGGAACTGTGCTGAACTGTATAGGGTAGTTTGATTGTGTGCTCAGCTTCATTCCTTTTAGCAATGGAGGCTATAATAGGGCATGTGCGGGAGGGCAACCTGGCGGAGACACGCCTGTGGCTGGATATGACTGAGAATGACGTGAACCAGGGTGACGAGCACCGCTTCTCCTTGCTCCATTGGGCGGCGCGAGAGGGTCGTAGGGCAATTGTAGAGCTTCTTATCTCCCGCGGGGCCCGCGTTAACGCCACTAATCTGGGTGACGACACCGCCCTCCACCTCGCTGCCGCGCACGGCCACTACGACATCGTCTACTTCCTCCTCAATAATTTTCGTCTCGCTGTCGACGCGTCCAATGAGCACGGGAACACGGCCTTGCATTATGCATGCTTCTGGAATCACCATGAAATTGCTGAGGTTAGATCCCGCGTCAAGCCGGCACTTTTGAGGTTTTAAAACCTCTAATTTTAAGGCGTAAAACGGGATTTCTTGACACGAATTCTAACTAGCTGATACCTGTAAGGCTTCAGAATAGAAAAATTTGCCAGTACGGCTTGGTTATCCTAGAACAGCCTATCTCCATTCCTCATCTGTGCGTGTGCTTGAAGTCCTCTAAAGAAAGGAGCTATGGGGAGATTGAGGCCTGACGCCTTAGTTCTTGGTGTGAAGAAACTTGTCGAATGATCCTATGTGGCCGCTGCATGGATGCGGTCACTGGGATTATTTTCCGGTGCCCATAGTGATGAGGGTTGCCCGGACTGGGCTGGGTTGGATTGGATTGAGGTATAGCCGTGTGGAGTGACGCGGGCTGGTGCAGGTACGACGTGTTTGGGCTTTTGGGAGAAGTGATGTGCCATATTTGCCGATTCCTAGTCGGCTACTGAGTGTAGTGCCACCATGAAGGCGTGTGTTTTGACGGGTAAATATAGGACTCTATGTCCCTATCCGATGCGATAGTTCTTTTTACTTTGTGTGTCTGGTTAAGGCTAGTCAAGCTACATGCATTTATCTGTATTGTAATGCCTTCCTAGTAATCCCTGGGTCTGTAATGGACTTGCAATTGCAGAATGGTCTATTTTATGGATACAGAAGGGCTTGAAATCTATAGACAGGATAGTGGGAGAATTTGAGAAGGCTGAGGAGCTTGGGTAGTTGAATATACATTTAGACGAATTTGTTCTATTAAATAGGTTTCTTCTTTTGAGCGTCGTCCTCTCTGATCCCCGTGATTGCTTTTGTGCTCCATCCATGACGAGTCTTCCTTTGAACTGTTGTCATCCGTAAAATAGGAACAAAGGCCATACCGCAATACGCCCATTCCATTGGTGATAGTACGTGCTGAATAGCTGGAACAGATTTCTGAATATTGCTTGTTCTATAGGTGAAGCTGATCACAGAAGGATTAATTTGAGAGTTAGTACTCAAAGCCGAGTCACATTTTGCTGTAAGCCTACTTCGAAGGCCATTCGCTTCGTGGTAACATTTGGGAGAGAAAAACACAAGGAAGAAAAGTATTATGTCCTCAGATTAGCATAAATCGTTTCGTTTGGGGACTTGGTTATTGTGCGGAAATGGGAATTGGAGTCTTGCCAAAGGTTAAACTTTCCGTGTCACATTCTCACAGATTTGAGCCATCTACGGACGGTATCTTCCTTGGCTGTTTGGGTTTAGTATCCACTCCCTGTAGGATGCCTCATCATCAGCGTGCCGGAGGGATTATTAGGCCTTGCGTAGTTAAATACACCTTTTTTTACAGCTGTTGATAAAGTTTGGAGCAAGCCTGATGCAGGAGAACAAGTATGGCTACACACCATTGGAAATTGCGCGTCCGCGTGCAGCAGCGATGCTAGCACCGATGGCACAGAGCTACGGGGCTGATTTGACGCGTCGGCGACCCTTCCGAGATCAGAGTTGGATCGGAACGAAGACCCGAGCGAGGGATGCGACCGTCTATAAGTTGGATGGGGATGCCTGGGACCCGCGGGATGTTGAACTCTCTGGTGCGCTTGCAGATGGTCATGGAGCGGAGGTTCTGCGTGGTTTCTTCCGGAATAAGGAAGTTGTTGTGAAGATGCTGAAGCTGAGACATTACACTGACAGGCAGGTAGGTGGCTTCTGTGAGTTACTTTAAATGGAGAGGAGATTTTGAAACACTTACCCGCCTAGCCTGTGTGTTCATATAGTTTAGTTCATAAACCAAACCAGTTCATGATTATGGAACTGGTGCTTTTTTCCTGTGAGAAACACTGCTACCCGCATCGTCTTGCGACTGAACGAAGTAAAGATAAAAGCCCTCGAAACACGTTTGTAATATGAGGTAAAAGTCAGTGTTAGCTTCAAATCAGAATGTGGCTATCAACAATTTCCCAAGTAATTTTCCCATTACTAATGGTAACAATTGGAGTGACAAGCTATGCACTCTGTATCTGTTCAAAACGGTCTTTTTTATACGTTCAGCCCAAAGTTCAGGGAATTTGGTATGTTTTAGACGTACTTCTCAAGACATTTTGACCACTCTGACTAGTCACTTTTTGAGCCCTCATGTGGCTCACCAGTCATAGTTCCAACCGGATTACGGGTAATGGTAAAATAGAAAAGTTAGCTGGTTTCATAAGACTGACTTTGAGGTGCTTGTAAGGGATTTTTTAAGTTCACATTTCTTTGATGCAATTTCCTGCACGCCAACCTTTCGTGGACCAGGGCATGGATGAATTTATCGTCACCACGAAGTTTCCTCACTGATGTCTGCAACAGATGGTCCATTTTAAAGAAACGGTTCCAGAGTTAATCTTTTGGTAGCTTTGATGGGAACTTTTAACTGGGCGTTCCGAGTGCTCTGCCTCCGTTGCATTGGGGCAGTTATTTTCGATGACCATACGAGAGGGGAAGTTATCACCACGCCAACGGAAGGAGAATATAATAGAACGCTGTTTAACCATATTTAATGTAATTCAATCCCATGTTTGGTCCTCATCCCCATTCCGGGGTGATAGCTTACTTATACTGCAAGGGGAGTCGGTGTTTTTGAAAGAAACAGTCCCAAAACACTCCCTTTCTAGTGCAACAATTAAGGCTATGGAAGCTTCTTTAATGTACCTCTTGTTTCTACTGTAATAAAAGTATGGGAAGTGGGAAGTTGTCTTAAACTACAAGTTTGTAATTTTAAATCCGATCTTTCACTAGCTTTTTTCCTCATGCACTTTGATTGCAACTAGCTGCGTGTAATTTCCCTATTCCCTCACCGATTTACACATTAGAAATTCAACAAGGCAACACTTTTTGTGTATATTGACTCTGTTCATGTGATCTACCGTCTTATCCACGGAAATATTTTATTAACAGGCGCGTGACTTCAAGGAGGAGTTCCCGCGCTTGCGCATTTTTAACCACCCTAACATCCTGCCCGTGCTGGCGATTTTCAACGCCACACCACGCCTCTGTCTTATCAGCGAGTTCATGCCCTTTGGTTCGCTCTACGGCCTTCTACATCCCTCACCGAAATCACAGCAGCAACAACAGCAGGCACCACCGGTTATCTCTTTGCGCCAGGCTCTCCGCTTCGCCTTGGACATTGCCAGGGGCATGGAATTCCTCCACTCTCCCGAGCTCAAGGTGCCAAACTTTAGACTCAACTCGCGACACGTCCTTGTAAGTCGTCATTGCGATTCTAAGCGGGATTAAGCACAGTTGGAGTGGACTTTGCAGAAGGCAAACTGAGAATTTATCCCGCATTCATCTATCCACCCATCTCATTCCACAATTATATAATTCTATCTATGGTAGCATGAGGAGGCTTTTTACTTTTAATCTAATTTAAACAGGATATATTTGATTGTGCATGGGTATTGTGACAGTCCTTTTGGGTGTTCAGGAATAGAACGTTCGACTAGAATCTCAGCTTGTTCTCTTGAGTAGCTAATCAAATCTAAGCACTCCATTGTTGCGGGTTCTGCTATTGCTACCCGGCGTCATTGCCAGGTTCTTCACCCTTTTTTCTTGTGGCCGAATCGTACTGGTATTCATTCACAATTTCCCTAGTTTTTTTTCGCTAACGAGTCGAAATTAGGCTGAAATTTCATGGCTTGGTGTGAAGTCCTCATAAAATGGCTGTACTAGAATAGTTTACCTTCCAATTAGTTGTACATTTGCGCTCTGTGAGAAAGTATGCCTCTGCAGTCAAACAAACTTAATTCAACTGATGGGAGCATGCATTGGCTCTGCCTCAAGCTGGTGTGTAACAGAATCTATGGGAGGGCATTCAACAATATCGTCGAGCCGCACTCACACGCCGAGTGTGCATCACCAGCACGGACGAATTGTTACAAAAAACTTTTTCATATCGCTCTGTTTTATCGGTCATTCCGATTAGAAATGCAAGAATACCTTCTATCTTTCCATCGCTGTGCGTCAGTCCAGCCTGAGACACCTCCCAGGTTTCAACTGTCTGCTCTAGTGGTCCAATGTACTCGTCCACCTATTTTATTTCCTAGAGCTAGAAGTGAATCTGTAGACAACTAAGCAATATTGGTGTGTACTATCGTCTAGCCCCATGCCTACCCACATTTGATTGTTGAACTTTTTTCTATGACTTCCCGCCACCAATCCTGGGACTTAGTTGTTCTGGAAATAAAGGTAGATTTTGTCCACTTTTCATCGTGTTTCTAATTGGAGGGCCCAGTTTTCATCCACTTATGATGTCTCAGTGTTTCGCCCGGAGTACAACTGAATGTATTATAAGGCCTGCATACTTGGAACTATCGTCATGCAGAAGACGCATTCATCACATATTTGGTTTTTCCAAGCTGCTTATGCTTAACTATTTTCTTATTAATACTCTAAGCAGTTTTGCGGGCGATTTCGATTCGCTCTAAACTGTTTTATTGCATCGCTGGGTCTTACTCAGACTTCAAAGTTAGTTCATTTGCCCAAACACGGCATTATTGTGGTGATTTTTTTATTGCGAGTTTCTGCAAATTCAACCATTCACGGTAGATGTCATACTTCTGTGGTGTTTTGGTGTGGTATCTAGTCGTCAATGTGGCGCTAGAATTGTCCATTCGGCGATCGTGAGTGATATGGTTTTGGAATCGTTAGCCTACGGAATAGCTGAGACAAGTAGAATAGCTTTGCCACCAGTTCAGCTACCTGAGTGTGGGAGACTCAAAAGGCATACTCAATCAAAAATATACCTAAAATAGATTCAAACCCACTGTATAGGCTTAATCGCCTTCGATTCCTCCTGCTAGGTTGACGAGGATGTGGCCAAGATCGGCAGCCCTGTGGAGGAGGACATGCCCGAGGACGAGATGCTGACTGCGCGTCTAGACATGGCGGACTACAAATTTTCCTTCCATGAGAAGTTCAGGGAGTATAACCCCGCTTGGATGTCTCCTGAAGGTGCGTTTGTTACTTGTGGTTGAAAGTGCTTTATTTCAAATATCTCATGCCTTTCATTCTCTTGCTGGTGTTGTAGCTCTCCAGAAGAAGCCACAGGATATTAACCTGCAGGCCTCGGATATGTGGAGTTTTGGAGTGATTTTGTGGGAGTTGATCACTCGTATGGAGCCGTTTGAAGGACTCGATCCCATGGTCATTGGAATGCAGGTCAGTGTTTTATGCTTATATTTGACGTAAAATTGCCTCGCTCTGTTCATTAATCACTCTGATTAGGACTACGATTGAACACATGTGTTTTTAATTGGACCAGATGGGATATCCACACCCTTCCGTCATCAGTTGTTCCATTCTCTGGATGGAAGTCAGAAATTGTGTTGATGTTCCAGAGTATGAGTTCCACAAGTGTGCTATATCTCGGTAACATGGATATCTGAAGGAGTCAACTGACTGGAGGAGATGCAATCAAAGAACCAGACACATTGTCCGCGTTGGTCATGACGCTTTTAAGCCCAAAAACGAGGTTAAGTTGGACGGGCTGAAAGCACGTGAAATGGTAAAAAGGTCTTCCAACTGTTAGCTTTTCTGATGCAATTATCCGCGAGATCATTACCCTTACACATCTCTGTGTTTATAGGCATAAGTCCTTCTCTCACCTTGTCACCCCCTTTATTAGGGTTATTAAGCTCATCTTTACCTTCAATAATGACAAATACTGAAACAATATGCAGTAATTGAGAACTTTTTGTTCAGGCTTTCCTACCAAGGTGTTACATTTGTGTGTTTAGTACTTACGGTCGTCTGCGCTGCTGCAAATCTCAATTGCTACCTGCTCTTAAAATGCAAAAATTCAAATGGTGTTTAGGACTCACATGCGTTTAACACGGTGACGGTGACACACCTTCAATGTACTGGGAAACAAATAACAACGATCAAGATGAACCACCCATCAGCGACACTGACACTAAAACTAGGCACCTTGTGTGAACAGATAAAGGTGTTGCTTCGAATTTGAATTGATATGGGTTAAGGCGACCCATGCACGTTCGAAATGCATCACCAGAGGAAACGGGAAGGATAGCCAGTGAGCGAACGGGCGATAATTGGCTGATGCGGCTTTCAAATTCCACGGAGGTAATGGATGTTTGTTTAATCCATTTATTGTATCAAGGGGGTTGTATATAAGACAGTGGAAATGCATCAAAAGATGGTACTAACTGCTAAACTGAGAACACGAGACAATTAGGCAGTATTTCGTAAAATAAGAGGGATTCGTTGAATACGCACGCCTCGACCCAAGGAACGGCCTTGTTGTCTCGAGTTCCAAGCACATGGAGGGGGAAAGTTCAGGTCAAATCAGGGTTCTCTTAACAGAAGTCAATGAGCAAGGAATTTTTTTCTCTCCCGTATTTAAATAATAAATGAGAGGCAGCTTTGACACGGAAAAGTTGTTGACATGCCTGGAGCATTCTGGGGTCATTTACTTCATTTCATCATTGACAGCACCAACTGTACGTTGGAACTCTAGGAAAGCCCAGCTGTTCGTTCACCTAAAGATTGTTTTGTGTTTGCCGTTGTCATTGGAAAGATTCATCCCTTGCACAATTTCGCAAGTTGATTGTTTGTCGATTAACCAGGGATTCAGGATTAGGCAGGCGTTCCACGCTCACGTCGAATGATTGCTGTGCTGTGGGGTGTAAGTTTGGGGTGGAATCGCTACAGTCAAGAAAGTTAATGGCTGACCGTTTTGGAACACATACACTGCAAAAATTCCTTACCACAGAGTTGGTGAGGATCCCATCAAAGTGACGTGCGACCCGCGTAGTTTTGTGTCGTGTTGTATCATGCCGTATTGTGGTATGCTTAAGGTCCTCTATGTATGGGGCTCGACACCTTGGTTCTCGTTGGGAAGATCCTTATTGGATGATCCTGTGTGGTTATTGCATGGACGCAGCCGCTGGGACTGTTGCCTGGTGGCCATAGTGATGAGGGTTGTCCAGACTGGGCTGGATTGGATTGGACTGAGGTATAGCCGTGTGGAGTGGAGTGGAGTGCTGCAGGCATGACACGTGTTTGGGCTTTTAGGAGTCGACTGTAGAACTCGGTACCATCACGGAAGGTGGGTAGGTGTCCATTTATAATTCCTGATTTGATTTGGACGCTTTTTGTACATGAGGTACGCAAACCTTAGATTTAGACCCCTTTGCAAATACTTTACGGGAATTGTATGCATGACTGATGAACATTAATGTAATACTGGCCACAAATTTTAGGTGGCGACGGAGAGTCTGAGACTGCCACGCTTGGCAAGCATGGACGTGCGAATGGTGCGCTTGTTAGATCTCTGCATGAACGAGGATCCGGGCAAGCGACCGCGCTTTGACATGCTTCTCCCACTACTCGATAAAATGCGCGAAAGGGCCGGACAATCCACACCAACGCATTGACTCACCTCCTCCCTCCCTCTCATGACAATGCCTGCATCAATGCAACAATCACGACCAACAGCTTTTGGCTCCTGTGTTGTCCTCTCCTTTGCTTCTGCTTTCACTCGATTATCTTAACACTATCCTCGCCCCTCTTCCGTTACTTTTGGTTGCATCTGTCTAGGATATTTCAAATTTCTTACTAACTCAATACGATACTGCGACTTTTTGTCGAAATTAACTCGTTCTTGCCCGTTTTGAGCTAAGCAGAGTGGCTGTGCCCGACTCGCACAATTATTAGTGGATTTTCGAACCGTCTTTCATAAACTCTCATCTAGTATGTAAAATGACAACGTCCACCGCCCACCTCTGGTGTCGGCCCTCCACCCCCATCTGTTTGCATTCGATTGTGCAGTTCAGACAGCTTAGGTGTGGCTTTTGGTTGTCATTGTCGTATCCACCGAGTATGTGGATTCCCATGCAAAATGACGCGTTCTCGTTTCTTAGGAAGTTACAAGTAGCCCAATCGTGAACACAGAATACCCGGGTGCCGCAATCGCAGCGGGAGTAAAACTTAAATCTATGGCGATGTTGAAGCCATTCTTTGAAAGAGCTAGATGAAGCGGATTGCGCCACCCCAATCTCATCTCTTGACAATATTTGGGAGTTTTTTTGTCTAGTAGGCGTGACGCGCGTCCGGTTAATGCCTGAGAAAACTCAAAAATGAATCTACACGTGAAACAAATGCCGGAACTATTTCACTCAAAAGCAGGAATAACGTGGAGCTGGTCCCTGAAGGTGGCAACCTGTGTATGACACGCAAATGTACGACTCCATCAGCCAAACAGCAACAACTTTGGCACACATACGCCAGCTGTTTCTTAAATCACCTAAAAACATGGCAAATGCACCGCTGTCGCACAGATACCTAGGCCCAAAGCACCTGTTTAGCTTTAAAAGCAAGGCAAGAACACACCCCTTCACGTTAATGAGCAAAGCAGAATTTATCCAAATGACAAGGGGAGTTAATCAAACTAGACACAACGCGGTTGAACACCCCTTGGTACGCATAAAGCAAGGCAACCAACTCTTATAAAAAGAAATATACTTTTGGGGGGAATAACACATCTTGAGGAGCGATAAATAACCAGTCGAGTGATCAAAAACAGTGAAGCCTCAAAACAACACTATTCAACACAAAACATGGCCGGCCTTTAACGGACAGATAAACCTAGTTCGTAAAAGTCCCTTGTCTTTCATTCACCAACATACGGAGAAATTGTCACACAGGATAGCAAATCCGTTAAAATGCAAGGAATGGACCACGCTAAAACATTCCATGAACACCCGATCAGGAATGTTGTACATGAAAACGCAATAGATCGAGTGAAGTAAAACAGAAAAGAGAACACCAAAAAAGCTCTCCATGGAGCCACCCACTTAGAATTGTATTCAAAGTACATTACAATTTGTTAAAGGCAGCGATATCAACAGACTGAACGTAGTCTTCGAACTTCGAAATCTCTTCTTCAAGGAAATCGGTTCCAACCTATGAAACAGGAATGTGGCAATATAATTGTCAAAATAGCCAGAAAAAGCCGATGAACTCGTAAAAATCCAACCTTATCATCCTCAACAACGCAAGTGATTTGAAGTTTCTTGAGATTTTGCACAAGTGGGACCAATTTTGATGTTCCCCAGAGAAGACCGTCAGCTTGGATGCTGCGGACGGCTGCTTCTAGAGCAAGCATGTCGGTCTCGTCATCCCAAGGCTTCACATCGAGAATAATCATAGACTTGGCAATGGGTTTATCAGCTTTCGCAGCCTTCTTGGCGTTGTAGGCGGCAATGCATTCGGCATGACGCTTTTCCACCTCCTCGTCATCATCAGATGCAAAAAGATCATCACTGTCCTCATCCTTCTCCCCATTCGTTGCAGAAGTAGGTACTTCTACAAAAGCAACAAGTGTCAACGCAAAATCCAAGGCCTAATAAGGTCACCATTAAGAAGGACACGTCACCTACCGAGGGGACCGTAAGAATTCACATCTTTAGCCTCCCCTGGAAACCTTTTACGCTCGTCTCCAAATGAATTAATGTGATTGTACCAACGAAGAACGTTTAAGTACTTGGCATCAGGGGCATCTGCAACTGCATCAAAAACAACGGCGTCTGCTTTTGATGGCTGGAACCTAAAGTCAATGCAATAGATCACAAAGATGATCGCAAATAACCCTTCAATATAACTTCTAGTAAGAAGAAACGCATTGAGGCATTCCAAACCCTCTGATCGCTTGAGATCGCCGAAAACCATTACCGGAGGAAAAGCGTGGATGCTGCGAGTACAAAAATGCGCGCCACGACGGATAGGAGGCTGTTTACAGTCCTTTTAGTACTCCTCCAGCGGATATAAAATTTAAACTAGAAATATGTAATACAATTTACAAAAATATCTGAAAAATACAATTCGAACGCTTTATTCGTGGATACTAATTCGCGCCTCATTTGCACAGACCTAAAGCGCATGTTCATTAAAGCGAATTAATTCGATATTATGTTAATATGTGCAAATAATAGTTGGCAGCTCATATATGATTTAGAGAAAGTATTAAATCACTCTTGGAACAGCACATCTGTCAATTTGGAAAAGGACGTCGAAATGTGGTATGTTCCGTATTCCATGTCAAAGATTTATACCTCGTCCCTTCTCCCTTGGCCTTTAAAGCCTTTGAACGAACAGAATGACTGAGTGAGGACGCTCTTATTAATAATATTTAGAGCGAGGAGTAAGGTCTCGAGTGTTCACGTTCACAACACCAGTGTTCCCGACGGCCGATCCTTTTCGAGAATCGTGTTCACTGAAAGCTTCTCAAATGAAATGTACGTTCAAGCAAATATGTACTACGCCTATTTTTGACAAAACCTAACTGAGGATTGGTTAATAGGCTGTACCATTTAGTGCCTACTGGCAAAATGTAAATTGAACTCCGATGAAGGTGAATTGGAAGTATCCATTAGAAGAGTGGTTTTTAATTTTTCCTTCAAATCACATAATTGATAAAAATCAGGTTATTTAAGCTATTTCAAACTGATGAGAAAGCATTAAGACTGCAGTTTAGAAGCACTATCAATTAACGACACAATTACTCGTTTTGGATGCAGTTTTTTCGTGAGGTTGTTTGTGTCCCAAAGATAATTTATAAAGTAAACAGCGGAATCCTTGATCTTTGTTTAGGACCGAATGACAGGTGACAAAGGTGAGGACTGCGTCAGAAGCCTCCAGATCATAGTGAAATGCGCCTTCAGCTAATTACCACCAGCAAAAGTCGAAGGATGGATGGTCATCTAATTCAGGCATGGACTTCGTCCATGTATCACGATCGGGAAATTTTGCGGAGAGTGGGGGAAATTTTACTGTGAATAAGCGCGAGGATTTGACAAGGACAGCACAGTAGCTAAGGTCAACGACATGTGGTTCCATGCCATCGGGAAGGAATCACTATCGCATTTCAGGCGAACCAAAATGCTAATGTCAGCTGGTAGACCACAAGCATTTGGATAGTTTTTTTTGTTTGATCCAAAACCTAAACATGCCTTTGCTTACTCACAAGATCTACTTGTTCTCCCTCCTGCTACTGGTTTGGCAACAGTGATACTGTTAAAACCTGAACGCCCCTATCAGCGCCTTTGTGCTCCTTTTACCAACGTAAGACGAGTTTCATGTCGATAAAGCTGCCTTAGGAGTCACACTGTTATAAGCGTAGAGTAAGGTTGTCGATAGGGTAACAATGGGCCCTCACGCTTTCCCACAGCCTAATCACAATTGTACATTTCTCCTTGAGAGAAGTCGAAGGGATGTGTACCCTCTTCAATGCTTGAACAGTGGGGAATAGCATTTTATGCGCCCATAAGAACGCATCAAGTTCCCACCAGCTGCCCCTTTCTGGGATCGCTTATATCGCAGTCTTTTAACAAATTGGATAAGAGCTCTGGAATGCTCTGAGACAGCAAGCAATGAGCCACTTCGACAAATTGACAATTAGGGTATAAGTACTTGGCATTTGGATCATGGTACCTTATCGGGATTTGCCTTTAGTCAGGCGTTCCCATTAAGTGTACTGTTTAGCCCTTGCACGGTCTCTTTGATGAGGTTTCCCATGAAAGGTGAGTAGCAAATAAAGTGTGCTCTATTTGGAATATCCCCTGATCTTAAACAATGCTCATCGAATGAACTCCTTCAATTCCGGATGGACAGATGGAATTTCATTGCAGTCGCTGGGTTCCACCGAGAGTAAAGATAATCATCGGTTGCGTTTCGTGACTGCTTTTGGCTCTCCTTATCTATTGTTGCAGAAAAGTAAGTAGAGCGTGACGATTTCGACTCAAAACGCAGTAAGAATGTGGAGCCCTGCTATCCCCGATACTCGTGCCACCAATCATCCAGCCCTTCTGCAAGTTTATAATGGTAGACACTCCCAGATTGCAGTGTCTCACAACCTACTTAGAGGAAACCCCGATGTTATAATTGCATTCCTCTTCACCTCAGTGGTCCACTAGGCTAAACACTTTAAAGCAGTCCTCAAATTGGAGTACACTAAAACACGGTTAAAGATGGTTTACACAATCCAAACGCCGTTATAAACAGATAAAGTAAGCAGTTTTTGTGGATTTATTCTCCGTTTGCTCGTGAAGGCAGCACCGGATACAACGGGAACTCGGAATTTCCATTGAATTCATGCCAGAAATCATATCTACTGGAGGTGCCTGCAACTCCAGCAATAATATTCCTGTTTCGAGGCTCTAGAAGTGTCACTGGCTTCCTTTGCGTGCGGTTTGTGCTCACCTGATTAGCTAATACGATTTGGAGTCACACTTTAAATACACTGATATTCATTTAATGTCAAGACCATCCAAGATGATATTAATGCGTGGGAAAGGTGAACACCCACGCCCATCAGGACCTCAGTACTACGATGGGGTCGTGCCCCAAGTACGCCCGGGTTGTCAGCAGTAATGACCTCGGGTTTGAAATCTTTATTCCGACGGTATTCGGACTCACTCACACACACGGTGGTCTAAGACAAGATTTGACTGTTTGTGCAAATACTAATTCCTACTAAGGCTTCTTACATCCTCAGACGATTACCAGTTAGTCCAAAGGAATTTCGCTTGTTACAAATCGAAGACGAAACTGCAACTTTGCAGAATCCATTGGTCATAAGGGTTATGGGAAAGTCTGCCCTAGTATCTGGAGGAAAACAATTTAAATGAGAGAAGTGCGCGACAAAACTTTGAAATAAAAGGAGGGGTAGTAGTTCTGCCTAATTTCAAGGCTGATGCTAACGGCACAAAAGAACTGCAGAGGCTAAGTACGCGTCATTACATGCGTGAAATGAAAAGCGAAAAAAGCTACATTCTCTATTATCTTTTACTCCAGGACAGTCAACTAAACACATCCAATGTTCACCCCTTGAAGTAGCGTTCTCGTGAAAGGACCTACAGTGGTACGGCTTCAATGCTCGCGAAAACTCATCTACTTCCACCAATCTCATAAGTACAAACTTGCAAAAAATATTCGCAAATTCAATTTTCATGTAGGGCAAAGTCTTTGAATTTCAAGGGCGTAATGAAGGCAGGATGATATTTTTGTAACAAAAAGTGACCATAACAGGAACCACATTCGGAAATATTACACTCGTAAAGTTCTGATATGAAATTCAAAAGGCAGAACATGAAACAAAGAAATGCTGCAGTACGTTTTTAGGCATACCCTTTAGGCAACAAGCTGAAGATTCAGACAATACCGTCAATCACCAAAGAAGGTACAATTCTTTCTTCACTGCAAAACTTTTGTCACCCCTGTAGTCCAAGCTTGACAATACATTGTGTTTTTAACAATTCAGTTCTCACTATCCACCACAGAAGGAAGAAGATTAAAAGGTGCTATGCATGGTATGCGCATTAACAAACCATAATCTAAATAAGGGCACCACTTAGATACACAGAGAAAGATGAATAATTTCAATAGCACAAAGGGAATAATTGCAGACATATGAACAGGCATAAGTATAGCGTCTCAAGACTCCCTAAAGACGAAAGAAGGCACCATACTCGGGCAGAATATAGATATTCAGCACAGAGAAGGTGTCTGGGCTATTGGCAAGGTCCGAAAGGCCAGCCCACCCAGCGAGGTACAAGAGGGCTAATTCAAAGCACAGAATTGGCGCCTCACCAATACCGAGAGATAAAGCACTATCGTATTACGTAGCCCCCCTCCTCTTTCGACCGTCATCCCCGGTGCTCCCGCAGGTCAACCTCCCGCACCAGCCATTACAACGTAGTCCGTGCCGTGAAGAAACACCCACAATCCGACCGTACCAGTCACCAAATTAGCTTGCAACTGAGGAGATACTTGACCTCAACGTCACTGATCCCTCTTGGCAGCTTAACTGGATCTGGAGTTTCATCCGGTTTAGGAACTTGATTCAGGAAGGGGAATTGCGCTGGCCATTATGCGTGTCCATAGATGGATGTAGGAACACTGGCCTTAAATTAGATTTGTGTAAGGAAGGATGGGCTTTAATACAGATCCATGGGGGACAGTAGGGAAAGTCCGTAACGAAACTCCCAGATGGTTCACGGCTAGCGTCGCTTCAGTTGTTAATAGCTTTTCTGCAGAACACGGGGCTGGGATAGATGCCAAAGATAGACGTCAACTTCAACCCTTCTATTAGGGTCATCGCCATTGTCCCATCCGTAGCATATGCGCTTCTTCCGATCCACTAAGGCTTATCAGGCAGAAGCGGAAAATCAGGATACATGTCCTTTAAGATCGGATTGGCTTTGCGCTGCCACCAATGTAGCGTCCTGAGACTCCCTGAAGATGAAAGAAGACACAATACTCGGGCAGAATATATATTCAGCACAGACAAGACATTTGGGCTACTGGCATGGCCCGAGGGCCAGCGAGGCATAAGTGGACTAGTCCAGAATACAAAAGTGGCGCCTCACCAGTGCCAAGGGGTAAACCGCTATCGTACTACATAAGGATGAATGTACAAGTTGAGTACTCAGTAAGGCTAAGAACTTCACTTTCAGTTCTAAGGAAATCTAATATTTCAATTCAGGAAAGTTGTGAGTTGAATTTTCGCGAATGCTCAAAAAGTGCTAATTCTTACATCAAAACTACAGGTCATTTAGCCTCAATATTACTTTATTCATTAACATTAACACACGGATCTTACTTTTCATATGTTTACATCCGAAGACGAGGATGTGTATAACCTCTTACTGGTCCATCGTACAGATTTTTTAAAAAGAAGGATTTTGGTAATTGTCTGATTAATCTGTTAAACTCGAAAAGGAAGAAAGAAAGAATAGTATTCCACTCAAGCCAGACAGAAGAACGCGACATACTCAAATATTACCAAGGAGGCTCAAAGTTGGATAATCGGAAACATTCATAGGATAATTAAAAAAACCCTAATTTTACCAACTAATAAGTAATGTAAGTCACCGCTTTATATCATTCATTAATCTGAATGGCTAGTTGACTGACCTTCACCACATTGACCTTGGACTGAGAATTGAGAACATGAAACTGTTTCATGCATGAGGTGACTTTAGGTGCGACTCTATGACTAGGTCTGAAGTTAAACTAAAATTGCTGTGTCACCCTCGAGTTGACACAAAATCTCGTGTTTCTGGTAATATGATTAAGACAATTTGAGGCTTAGATGATGTCCTCTTGGATTCCCGCGATAATCATGGCATTCTGCCTGGGGACATAATTGAGTTGCGGCATCCTGATCATCCGAATCCCACGCTCTTTCTCGTTAAATCCCTTCGAGAGGACTTTCAGCACAAAGGCAGGTCTTGAATATGAGTTTTATCCTTCTGTTCAGATGCCATAAGCATTGAACAGTCTTTAGCACAATCAATTAAATTGCAGCCCTATAAAACTGTTTCAGTAAAAGTGGTCTTCAAAGGGGTAAGTTAAGTCAATTTAAATGATTTATGTTAGGATGTTTTGTTGGATTTTGTTGAAATAAGCTTCCGTGACCAATACTACGGTCGTCGTGATTTGATGGAATTCACGAACAATATGGTAACCCAATGCGTTTTTACTACTATAGCTAGACCGACTCTATCGTCCACCTAAACACAATGCTTGAATACGGTGTCATGAGGTTGAGTGTTTCGTCTTTGCTCACTCTGTAGGGGCTATATAAGCGAGTTGTGGCGAAAAGGTGAAGTTACCTCTTGTGGATACGTATCCGAGCGAACTAAGGTTGTTTTTCTTTTAACATATATAGCAAAGTAAATTTAGATTTTTTATCGCTCATCGTCTGCTGTTTTTCATATATTCATTCAAATGAGCAAGGAAATGTGGAACTTTGACGAATTTGGTGATTTATTTTTTGAGAAGGGTGTTAAGTTTTTGCGTGAACTTATCTTGCAATCTTGGACTGTATGTTCCCTTTTCCGTAATCCATTGCTGTCTTAGAATATGTCTTGTACTCATGACGTCACTTTGATTCTATCAACGCGTGTATTTGTCAGTGCTCCCTGTAAGGCTCCTTTTTGTGTATTTAACGATCCTTTAAAGCCGTTGAAATTCCAGAGAAGAGCGTATTTTCCAGAAATGCTGATGGTCAAGTGTATGTGGACTTTTACAAGTAATGTTTACTGCCTATCAATATACCTCATCCGTCAATATTGGGTTCGATGAATTCATCGTTCTTTATTTTATAACCAGGGTCATTATTCACAATGAACGATATTCTATTGAAGAATGGAAAAAGAGCTTTTCTCAGCTCATGTTAGCCTTCAAAGGCTATGAGCAGGAGATAAGGAATTATGTCCTTAGAAATCTTCCCGGTATCAATGATTCCAAACACGTGTCTATTCGCCTTTCGACCGCCAGAGAGACCAATATTTTGGAAGGGCTCAATTTGGCTCTCTCCAGTGAGTTCATTCCCTTTTTAATCGTATTTGTAGGCTACGAGTGTTATAATGTTGATCGAAGTTTTGATCGAACTGGCAACGCTTGCATTGTGATATCTCCGGGCTGTGGTGTCTTCGACGCTAATTGTGATATAGTCTCATTCACTAAGCGACGAGTGCTTGATTTAGGTAGGCTAAATTCCAAATTTAAGCCGAATTTCGTAAATTTGTCCTCTTTTACAGGAACAGTGGTCCATTTAGTCTGTTTGGGTCACCAGCCTCTTCACGCTGTTCCCCTATTTGTGGTAAATATTCCTTCCATCTAATGGTAAACTAGTTCTGTTTTTAATCACGTGTTTTAATACTTTTTAGTGTCGGGATTTCGCAAATCCGGCAAATCCCGAAGTGTACATTGTACCACATTGGATGAATCACAGCTTTTTCCGTTCTTCGCGGGAGATCTGTGCTCTGAAGAACTCAGAGACTGTACCTCGTATAAGCGTAGGTTTTCAGGAACAGTTAATACTATTTTGATTGAACCAACATAATAACATGTCTTAGTTTGATTAGATAGCTAGTTTTGTAATTAACACCTCGTGTCGTTTCACACTTGCCTTAGATGTTGTGTTTTCAACTTTAGGTGAAGGCGCGAAAATTTAAGAAATCAGGGTATGTTTAGTCCCCAGTTTTTTTTCTTGCTACGAGAATCGTGTTTTAATTGTTTAAGAATTTGTGCGTGTGGTATAGAGGTCCTAGTAATTAATAACAACCATTCTAGTTGCTGTGATTACTCCATAAGATGAAAGAACAGTCGCATACTTGCACCGGAGAAACGTAGCAGTGATATTGGGTTTTCCAATTTTGGCAGTGACTCATGCTATTGGCGGAAGAATTTGGAAAAGGAGGGAGAAGGGGAACATGATCAAAACACTTTGCAGGGCATCTTCGAGCCTGCCAAAAGCCTTCGGGAGCTTCAACGCCTGCGGCGTAGGACGCTCACAACTTTGGTCTCCACAACCATGCCTGGCAAGACTCGTCATCGCACTATCTCTCTCGAAGAAGAGCTACTCTTAGCATCGATCGCAATGGTTAGTACCAGACCTATGGAAGGTGGTCTGAGCGCTTCAGAACTCGACAGCTTTGGAAGCACTTCCTCAACACACGGTAATTGGTGTTTTTTAATGTGTACTGGTTTTGTTTAAGTAGTAGTTAATTCGTCGCCTTCTGTGAGCTAGGATGGAACGTCGGTGCACATCTACGCTCGCGAACCCAAAGCTATATGTGTAGCGAGACGCACAGCCCGCTTGGTGGAAACCTGCTGCTGACAGACGAATTTTCTCCAGAGGCTCGGGATGAACCTCCGTGGTTGACACTCTACGGATATCCTACACCGGAGAGTGGTTGCACTAGCGCTGCCAAGAAAGGCCTCGGTACTATTAGCATGCCTTCTTTGTTATGCTTCTCTAATCACTTCGTTTAGGTGAAAGAAATTACTCGAACGTTACAGAGGCTTTGATTCGTCGAAAACCTCAGGACCTCACACATTCTTATCAGAGCGGAAGCAGTTACCAGCCTCAAGTTCATAGCCGCCCCTGTAAGAATGCCGCCGCGCCTGTGGACTTCCTTGCCGGTGCCTCAGCGTCGTCGTGGCAGCCGACGGGAGATAGGGAGGTGGGAAGACGTCAATCGCATCCAGTGTCGGCAAAGAATGCAAGCAAGAAGCCCTTACTGCTGACGTCGACTGAGACGGCGGTGGGGGGAGTTTTCCGAACATTTCCCTTTGGCATTCATCCACAGCTGTTCGGTGTCCGTAAGACGACTAGCCAGCGGCGTTGGGGTCATTTTCATACTACAGGTGAGCTCTTTTCTTCAAGACTCCTGAATACCTTCTTCAACTCACCTCTGTCAACGTTTTAAAAATCCTCGAGAATTGTTTGAATGGTGTATTCGAGAAGACTCATGAAGTATCATAGGGTGGTCGCACTTTAAACAGATATTATTTTTCGGGAATCCTCTTTAAAATGTGCAAATTAATCAATCTGTTACTAATTAGTGGAGTCAATGAGGGTTCAAGAAGTTTTACACTATCCAAAGCGGTTTTCATCCCTTTTCACAAAGCCACATTTCTCCATAATAAAGTTTTTGAACCCCCCATAAAAATGGTACCTTCTTCACTATATTTATTAAAAACTGACGCGGATTTCTAAGAAATTCGCTTTTGTGCTTCATTGTTATTACTTAACCTAACGGTGCCGTAAATCGGAGCATTGACGATTCTAACACGAAAATGCCTTTCCTGTAGCCTATTCCGCTTGTACTCTTCTGATTACGTGAACCATCCCTCTTGGTCGTAGTTCAGATTATGCGATTGAATTGCTATAAATCCTTCACACTTCCCAATGAACCCATGGGAGAATCATATTCCCGTGGAACAACCCTGCTAATAATTCCTTGTGTACGTAAGGTTGCTATTATTCCCTATTAAATGTGGTTTTCATAGAGGAAGCTTCGCTGGCGTCTTCAGGGGCTCATGCTAAAGGGCGAGAGTTAGACACAATGCACTCGGACACCACTGGCTGTTATTCCTCCTTGAATTATCTTCACATTTCTGCAAGTAGTGCTAAAATGAGGGAATTTTTTGAGCCCACTTCAGTGTATGTCAATGGAAATGTTTGGTGATTTGCCATTGGTAACCTAAGAAATGTTGAAATCATTTAAAATAGCTTAATTGGAATTGGAATGCGCTTAGTACCTTTCCAAATTGTTAATCAACAATCGCGACTCGTTGCATTACTTGACGGCCCTCCTTTTACTAAAATTTTCATCTTAGTATGATTCCGAAAATTGGTTTCTTCCCGCAAAACGTTTAACTGGAATTTTCGCGAGGCCCTGCACACCAAACTTATTCTTAAAGCTACAATTATTAGTGACAACAGCTGAAAAATGTGGAATGGCAACTCTCTAGCTTTGTTCACTCTCGTTCACTACGCCTGGACCCCACTATAAGTAAAACTTTTAAGAAAGTCAAATTGCAAGTTTTGAAAAGAAAATTCATCTAGCATTTCGGAGGAACTTTTAAAAAACACCTTTGCAGCAATTCTGTAGGAAAATATGGCTTTAAATTTGATGAATGGATTACTATTCACCCAATTTGGGCACCCGGGTTTATAAAGTAGGTTCGCTTATTTTTTACCGTGAAAAAGCTAACTGCAGAAAGCTTCCTACGATATTCTATTCCGTCAAACAATCACCGGTACAGTCCGCAATTTCTTTTCAAACACATACAAGTTACTTGGGGATTTCACTTTTACAAAGGGTATCGTCTCACTTTCAATGACCACCTATCTTTACTACTGCTCGTGTCATCATGTGAACCACTAATATTAATGGCAAAGAAGTGAGGCAATCGTCACTTGGAGCTTGGAGAAATGAAATCAAGGTCAGTGCTTACTTCAAA
>NW_020170389.1:292941-294228 GCF_000524195.1 Echinococcus granulosus | reverse complement strand
GTTACTACATCACGAACACTTTCGGTCATCTGATACAATTACTTGTCTGCATTTTAAATTAGCCTTTTTTCTTATTTCCACTTGTTCTATAGGCACTGCCTTGTCCTTAAAAACTCGACCTTGCAAGTAAACTGCGCAATTCTAGTAAAAAATTGCGCGCTCATCAAATTCAGTTCACGTTATTTATCAATTGGAAGCTACTTTCACCTTCTCTCACTGCGTCTGTGGACCGAAAGTTGATTAGTTGCAGTCCTAAAAATTTTCAATGAAAGGGTAGGATTAACAACTTCTACTTCCCTTTGGGCACTATTTGACAGGATTTGTAAATGTCAGATACGGGATAGGAACCTCGTTCCGCTTACCCAAGTCCTACCCGTCAGCTTCTTTCTCTATAGGCGAAATTTGTCTTGTGCATTTTTAAACTAAATCTGGGCTATTTTTCTGTAATCTCGGTCCATTATTGTGAGCATTAGAGCCAGACCTCTCTGGGGCAATCCTTTGCTATTTCATTTTCGCTAAGGCCTTTGCCAACTCTCAATCGTCCCACGCTAGAGCATTAGTAATCGCGTCTGCCGAAGATCTGCCGAGAAATTTGGTTGTGTTGGAGGCGAGAGGATTTCTACTCCCAACACATTCCGATAAACTAACCTTCATTGTTGATGGTTTTGTTTCAGATAACATTAAGTTAGTCTATGTGATACAATTCATGATTTGTGACTTCTTTCACATAATTGCAAAACGTATGTTGAGGGGAAATAATTTTCCTTATTATATGTGTGTATGAAAGCGTTCCTCCACTTCTTTCCAATATCTCTCAGTAGAAGCACGATGTCATGAATTGAATCATTCCTCTGTCCAAATCTCGTCTATTGAGCGCCCGAAATTGTGAGGCATCCGAAATCCAGTTTACATTAATAACGCGTAGGAGACGTCACTTTAGTCCAAATCCCGCTCCTCCCCTCCTCCTTCCTTTTTTCCTTGGGACGGCACCTGCGAAGACATCTCAGTCCAGTCATCCACTTTGTTGTCTATGCGCCGCATGCTTGGACCGCCCATTGTCGGCGGAATATCAGTCGCTCCCCTCTCCCAACATTTTCGTTAATGTAGCAAGTGTCTGCTATGTGTGTGGGTGTTTGTGGTAGACTTAGTTAACTCGGTTTTTAAGGCAAACTTTACGTACATAAAGGTTTTTTTATCATAGGGTTGAGTTCTCGCACATCAAATAACTGCCATCAGCACAACACTCACCATTTCATCACACGGGAAAAAAGGGGTTAAGCGGTTGTC
>NW_020170389.1:291788-292841 GCF_000524195.1 Echinococcus granulosus | reverse complement strand
TCCCATCCTGTCCTAAAGTACGGCACAAAAACCTTCCCACAGTCAAGATTTGTAGGGGTATGGGGTCATGGCCCGTCATACCTTCTCTTATAAGAACAGTGATAAGACTTCTCTACCACCCATTAACCAACCCTCCATGTTTCGCCAGAAGAAGGCTTTTCCACATCTTCCAGTTGCATTGAGTCTATCGGCACCTCAGCCGCACTTGTGGTCTGGTCTTCAAAGGGTGAATAACTTGTAGTGAACAATTGCATCTGCAGGCGTAGTGTACTGGAGATGAAGAAGTGGTGCCATGGAAGCGTGAAGTGGTTAGTGGGTGAACCGTTTGGGTGGGACTAACCAATGACATGTCCCTTCACTTCACGTCACAAAACAAAAACCATTTCTCATCACAAGTCAGTGGGAAAGGCATTTGACACACAACCCTCTCACAACGCGGTGTCTTCTTACAACGCACGTGAGGGGGCAGTGAAGAACGCCAAATTGATGGGCGTTGAAGTTTGTCGTGCGTCCAGCATCTGTTAAGGCATGACACGCAAGTGAGACCCATTGCCTTCGTACACTTTACCACTTTCCTTTCCCAATTGATGCACATCTAACAGCACCATTTCATCACTCGGTAATGCTGAGTTACTCCAAACCACGGAACGCCTTCGTCATTGTGGTGCATCATCACGTGGTGGTGATTCACCACCCACCATTACCCACCATTACCCACCATCGGCATTTAATCGCTTCAAGCCTTCGATTCTGGATGGTGCGTTCCATCACCACATCCTGTATACCACACCCTCTCCAAACGCCATGCTGCCGATTTCACGAGAAGCTTCTGCAGCCTTGGAACCCATTTCAAGTGGGTTGACAAAGCAGACAAGGTGGAAGCACATTCACCAGGGTCACCTCATTTTACAGTGCGAGTGCGGTTTTCAAGTGTCAGGGAAGTGGAAGAGACCAGAACAACAAAGTGAACCGCACCGAAAGGCTGATGCCTTTAAATTGCTGTCTGGTAAGGCGTGCATACAAGCAATGACAAGAAGTCGGCAGGGTCCTGCA
>NW_020170389.1:287976-291688 GCF_000524195.1 Echinococcus granulosus | reverse complement strand
CAGCTCGTCAAATGCATCTTATCAAGTATGACCAAACACAATGCATGCGGCTGCTAGAAGGCCTACGGCCGAGGATCAACTTAGCCAAGGTAGGCTCACTCACTTGACTTGTACATGCTTCCTTCCATCCACAAAATGGGCTTTTGAAAATGCCATTCTTTCGTGCTCTCACTACCTCGCCAATGTGGTATAGCTTTCATCCGCCCCCCAGTTGGGCATATGCTAGTCTAAGAACCGAACTCCCTCCCTAGGCATTGTGATCGGGTTTGGGTCAGGAGTACAGGTTCACTTCCCCCGTTGGATAAAGGTCTCTGTAGAGTTCTTTTCTGTGAGTGGATACGGGGCAGTGCAAACGTCCAGCCATGACTGGGACTTTCGGCTCAACCACTTATTTTGCTTGGTGGAGGTGCAAAAGTGCCGTATCACAAGGAAGCATGACTGCGCTGAGAAGTTTTTTGTGCTAAATTTATTTTGAAGCATTGGAATCCTAACAGACTGAAGTTTGATAGATGCTTTCAAATTTTTCATTCTTCGCTTGCCGTGCTACCCTTTCAAACCAATTTCCGGACTTTTTTCAATTTCATACAACCATATTTAGTTAGGAATGCATTTATCACTTTGAGATACCGAAACGGAAGTCACTGGCGTTTTTTTTCTCCTGTAATCTTGATAATTAGTCCGTGAGTCTAAAATTTTGAGGCGGGATGCCAGTGTTTTGAGATAGGCGAATTTTGCATCTTAAATCGCTGCTAGATACTGGTTGGTCAAAAACAAGAAGCAACTTCTGTATTATTGTTGCCTTGCTATCATTCTCGTACATGGTTCTGGCCAAGTTTTTAGCACCGCCCACCCGCATCACAACGTTTTCAAAGGGAGTGGAAAAAAACCGGAAAACGGGAGTGTGGATCTCATGGCGATTTATCCGTTTGTACCAAGAGGGTTTCCAGATCCCAGGACGGTAGCCCATCTCAGTAATCTCGATGAGGCCCACTTGTTTAGTTGTTGACAAACTGGATGTCGTTATGGAGCTAACGCATTTCATTTGCCAATCGCATACGGTTGGAATGTTTGCCTGAAAATTAAATGTACACTATAAAGTAGAGATATCTACCACTTTCTCGGATCTTCTTTCTGAGAACATCCCCTTTTTCCACTTTCCTGCCATTTAACTTCCATCTAGTTATCTACCGGGACTACTCCCAGCCTTTTCAGCGTAAGTAGGCGCTAAGATTTCAGAGACTACTCATTAATCACTTTGTAGGACGACTTTAACTCGTTCAATGGATGCTTCGCTCTCTTGCTGTTCATAAGACAGGACTTAATGTACTTTTTTGCTCCTGGTTTTAGGTGTTCGTGTACTAAGCCATCCTCAGTTGATATCCCTCGTCTAAACCGATTCGTTAAGCCCTAAGCCTGCTTCAAATTTTTAGTAAAAATGAGTATATTCTTCCCAGGGACATACTTAACCAATGTAAGGTAGAACTTATCCCCACAGTCATTGGAAGGGAAGGAAATCTAAAAATAATTTTACCGTGAACACACAAATTAATTTGGAGACTATTGGAGGCCGTATTGCAGTAGGGTGAAAGAACCAAGGTAATTATTTTGTATTCTAAGTAAATATTCTTTTATAATCCGCATGTTAAAAGCGGTGATAAAAGGATTGTTCAGCTTGATACTTAACCAAGTCCGACTTAACGTTTTCCTGTGGCGCTTTCACTCATTTCTACTGACTACCGAATTAATCGTGGCCCCTTCCGGGTGGTTCTACAAGCCGACACGAAAAATGAGCTTAGGGCAGAGCTTCCCTTCCTTCTCCATATTAATCATTTCGGTTGTACAAATGAGTCACTAGTCTCTCTTTCAGAATTTATTAGGCAAAAAAATTCATTTTCCTGGCCCTCCCTTCCTCCCCCCCCCCCCTTCCCCGATACAATCACACCAAAACTTCAGCTGTATTCGCGTAAATTTTACCTCGAAATACCAAGACGAATTTGTGAAATGGAGGAAGTGACTAATCGGCCGCTGTAGAAGCGTTCACCAAACCCTTGACATATCTCCAACACACCCCTCGTAAACTGTCACTGCGTGATATAAGGGGGGAAGGAAAAACAATTGTCCAAGATTATTCCAACCGAAACAGCAGGGGCGAGCGTTGGAAGGATCTATCTTCGTTTATATTGGTTATTGAAGTGACGTACTTGTTGGTGTCTTGGTTTCAGATCTGGCACGCCTACTTTGCATTCCATCGCTACGTTGTGGCGACCCTATTAAATGAGGCAGAAGTGAAGACGCGCAACCAACAGCAACAAGGAATTGAAAACATTCGAAACCCCTTTTCAGTTCTGCCTTTGCACAAGTCTACAGAGCACCAGATGTAAGTCCCTTGTTTGGTATTGCGTTGATGTTGCCTCTGGCCCTATTTTCTAGGTGTAATAACCTCTTCAGATGAGATAATGGTAATGTCGTGGTCTCCTCCACTGAAAAGGTTATCAAAGTTTAGCGGAGATAAAAATAACGGGAATCCTCTTAACAATAGGATTCGATTTGGATTCGTGAAAAACTTTGGAACTGTAAAATGATCTCATAGACCTGACTAAGCAATGGCCAACACCAGGTCTCGAAGTGATCCTTTTACAAAATTGCAGAATTTTTATAAGTTGGGACCTCTTTTTGCAGTCCTCAACGCCGCTTGTGGTTACTTCTTTTTCGGCTGTTTGAACAGTAATTGTGGCAGAAAGGAAGACCACGCTATGGTTCTCTATTACAGCGAACCTAGCAACACTGATACATCGAGTAGATTTCGATGGCACACCACCTGCTAGTAAACTGCTCTGAAGGTATTCGAAAAGCATTATTACCGGGTAGTGTTCTTCAGAGGTCATTCCTCTTATCCTTTAGACCATTTCGTGGTAAGTTTGTCTGAAGGCAAAACGATGTTTAATGAAATATGTAGGGTGGAACAATTCCTTTGGGTCTTACCCTAGTTTAATTGTCACTTCGTCTACTTTTGTGTTAATAAACTCAGATGTCTAACTCTGCAATGAATACGAGCAAAGCCTGTTTGGGTTTTAGGCTAACCACTTCGTCAGGTGGGGACATCCCAAGCCAGTGCCCTCCGGCTCCCAAGGTGATTGACAGCAAAGGCTCATTTTCCTGTAGGTTCATCTTCTAGTCTGTGTTATGCATTCCTATATGAATATATCCATCTTTAACACAGCTTCAATTTAAGTACCTTACTCACCCTCAAAGAGAAGCTCATCTGTCAGAGCGGTACTTCCAACTCAAACTTCTCACCAGCCAACAACATCGTTGGCTGGTATTTTGATCTATCCATCCTCGAATGTACCTTTTATTTAGAAAAAAAAGATGACAAGAGAACCTCGCCTATAGAGACGTGCGCTTGAAGTGGCAATTATAAAAAAATGAAAAATCTGGTGATCCTGGAAGTGGGCCATTTCATGATTGACGGCCGTTTTGTCCGTAATTTCATTTTAGCGTTAATGCTTTTAACGCATTAATTCAGCCCCTCTTGGTTGACATTCTCTTACTAATGTGTCCATAATCCCGAGTAAACCTCAGCACCCAATAAACAATCTGCTTTTGCGTTTTTTTTCGTACGGCTGTTCCTTCGCGCCTTTTACCCTTGTTGGCACGTCACTGAAAGGGGACTTGTTTTGGCTATGGCTCACACCATCGACATGTTGCAACC
>NW_020170389.1:282366-287876 GCF_000524195.1 Echinococcus granulosus | reverse complement strand
TGGGATGGGAGGGTTAGGGTGAAGGGGAGTGAGTATAGGTACTCCTTTAGAAGACTCTGTCTACTTTCAAACGATTGTCAAAACATGTAGCACAGGTTACTGGGAGTAAAGAGGCGTCATCCCTTGCCATCAGTTCTCAAAATCTTTTTAACGCAGCTTGCATGTTTTTTGGAGGGAGTTATATGATTATCCTTTTTACGCACTCAAAATCAATCCCCAAGTGGATATTCTTTAGCATTAAAATGATTTGCGGAGGAATAAGGAAACGGCGTCCCTATAGGCTGGTCAGCAGATGTTAAAATAGTTTTTTCCTCATTTGCATAAATCACATGTTGTTCTCTTCTGCGCACCAATCTTTGACGCTCTTTGATTAATTCCAAGACTCCCTTCCTCTTGTGTGTGTGGTTGTGGTTGTGCCTTTGCGTGTTTAAGAAATAACGTGATGCGGTCTGACACGTCACTGCTTTTGTTGACGTGGTCAGAAGTTTTAAGAATACACTCTCACCTCTGTCTCTAAGTTCAGGACAAGCTGGATTGAATCCAAATACTGTCTTACACCGTTTTGGAGCCGTTTGGCGATTGTTATGGCAGGGGCTAGCAAAATGGCCCCTAAGTGTCGTGATAATGTATTTGGTTGCCTAGGTGCAGTAGACTGACTGTAATCTACGTATCTTATTTTGTAGACGGACGGATGTCAATACCATTCAGCGATCTACCACACCAGTTTACCTGTAGTGCGGCATGGCTGGCGCTATGCGCAGCAGTGGATTCTCCCGACATCGCCCAAGTCTGTTCACATGGGAATGCGGATATAATCTCCTCCGGAGAGGTGAAAAGCCTTGAGAAGGCCTTCGCTTCCGTCTCCGCCGAATTCGGCGTTGAACGCGTGGGCGGTGCGGTGCCATCCCTTGTGCCCCATCATCGACGTAAGTCTACTCTCTATCAATTGTCATTGGTTCGGCCAGTAGCAGGGGGGTTTAGGATGATTATATCTCGGCAACGCATTCAATATGTAAGAGCCGTACCCGGAGGGTATGAGGTGCTAAAGGCACTAATGCAAATTTCCAAGTGACGCTTTCGGAACTGAGAATTTAATGACGACTGAGCAGTAAAAACGCCTTTTTACGTTCATTTTACAGAGTCTAGTTTAACAGATTTCAATTTTATCTAATTCCATTTTGTTTTAGGCCTTTTATGGGAAATGCTGAAACCTGTTGGTAAGTTTATGTTACCTTAATGCACTACTTATAGCATCAAAGTATTCTCTGCAGGAGTAGCTTTATCATAAATGTATCAGATGACTGAGTTACAGGAGGGTTGAATGACGTGAGCTAACTCGAATTTCATCAGCATGGAGGACCTATGTCGAGTGGGTAACTTGATTAAAATAGGCATTATCCTCATGCATAGCCCCGGTTTTGTTTCGAGTAGACCTTTATGCCTCCCATTAGTGAAGACTGGAACACAGAACACTAAATGGGCATACAATCCACACGTGTCGTTCCTCTTGGTAATCCTTGATGTTCCCATTGACTGCCTTTTTGCGACGCAGTAAAGTTAATTGCAGCCGATTTTGAGACAAGCAAGCAGTTCGTGCGATTACTTTTCATCTCATTAAGACGACCTTCACACGCTGTAGAATCCTTACTGGGAAATTGAATTTGCCCTACGGCAATTGCATGTCCGTCACTTTTTTGGGCATATTTGGCCTAAAAGCAGAACCCATTTTAAGTCGGCGCAAAATCAATCCATCGCTCTGGTCCCTGCCCTTCACTTCCCAATGCTGTTCAGCCATTTATTTAAGTTATTCCCAAATCTCAGGGCGTCAGATTTCACTTTTTGTCCACAATTTGCAGGGATGCCAATAAGCAGATTCTCCTCTGTGAATTACTTAAATTTGGGCCGGTGCAAACCATTTTCCAGTGGGTGGAGCGTCTAGGCATGTCCAACGCCGGCCTCCAGGGCTGACTGTGGTGTCGAAATTAACAGCCTTTCCACTGTAGTTTCTTGCAGATTCAGTCATCCACAAGATAGCAAACGCCCAATCCACGTAGTTGCTAGTCCCTCTTGACGCATAGCATTATTCTTCCCAGGAAGTACAATACTTCAGGTATATTTATCCACGCCTCTGCCGTCGCAGGGTCCATCCTAGCCCTGAACACCACAAGGCGTACGAGTCTGGGCGTAGCTTTGTCACCAATCTGCAGATTGGCTGAAAAACTGTTTACTTATATGTTTATGTGCTTTCACTTGAGACAAAATAATGGAAAAGAATAGATTTTAATGTCCCAAAACCCCAGTCATTGCTCCACATTATCACTTGCTCCTACATTTCCATCTATAAACTTCTATCAGCGTCTTGTCCATAACCGAGCAGGAGTCTCATCATGAAATAATTTTCCTCTACGGCCAAATCGCTTTAGAACGTCCAGCCTGTTTCGTTTCGCCATTTTTGTGTGCGTTGCGTTCACGTCTAACACGGTCATCGTGTTGTACGATTCCGTCATACAACTGATAAGCTATGCGTTTAGCAGTGCTTTTTCGAAGATGGGGCAGGAATTCTGCACCCTGGGTGAATACTCACGGTACTGAATGACTGCTCTGCTGTGGGTGGTGGGCCGACAGCCAGCACGACAACAAGCGTATTTGACACACAGAGGTTCTTATTGCCGTCTTTTTTACAAACGATGAAGCCATCCGATGCCTTACTTCCTAATGGTTGAGCGTTCTATCATCGTGACGCCCCCTAGTGCACTTGAAGCCTTCTGTAGGGAGGAGGATCTGACACCATTCTTCTAGCTGAGGTGAAACTCGTTGAATTGCCATGCATGGACACAGTTATGCGAACTGTTGCTTGCTGTTATCTCAATTATTGGTGTCTGGAGTGGAGTAGACCGGTCTAAGCACGATAGAGGAGATGGGTGTGTGTGTACTAAGACAGGGTTGTCGATCACCAATCGGTAACACCGTGCGGTACCATCATGGCAGAATTGTAAAAAGGAAGAAGGAGTATTAAACTAGAAGTTCCAATTTATCTTCAACGATTATTGTATCCCAATTTTGCGGCGAATTTACCGCCATCTTATTGATATTTCCACCTTCAATAACTGTTGACTTTACTTTTTCGGTCTGGTATAGTTCAAAGTTTGAGGTGTTGGGTGCAAGGCAACCAGCCACTGAAAATCTTCCATTGCTGATGGGTCGTTTGATCGTTTTAATTCTTCAAGCAAAGCCACGAGGCGTTTAAAATATAACCCCTACTTTGAATTGAAGGCTTCTCTTACTAAACTATCCCCCTATACTGGTATGCCTTATTACAACTTCAGAGATTACTCGGGACCCTACAAAATGCAGACTCAAACTCATAGTGCTACTTTGCATCGTAAGTCATACTATTGGTGTTTTGTACCACCGTCACAGGCATAGACTGGAAATCCCTGACCACGCCTGCTCTGCTGCCACTCACCACTGATTACTTTCCGGAGGCGTCGAGCCTTCTGGGCGAGGGCTACATGATCCACGAATACCGGATCGTTCTGATCACTGTTTCAGAGAAGGAGTGGGACCTCCATTTCGAGTAAGTCACCGATCAATCTCATTCACTTATCCACCCAATCCCGAAAATTGGATTTAGCAAAGTCGAGTCTTACCATTGTTCCAACTGGTATTGCCTGCCTTAGGTCACTTTTGATCGCGGTCCTCGGTGAATTTTAACCATTGTTTTTAAAGACCTTCTTTCGAAAGGTCTGTGAGATGGGTTATCCCAACTTCGTCCCTCTTTTATTTAAGCTAATGACAAATATTGTGGAGACTGAGTTTGGTAAATGCTGTGAAAGTTCTCTTGACAAATCTACTTACCTCCCCTAACTCGGATATCAGTTTATTTAGTTACGCATTTACAGGATCCTAAATCTACGCAGAAGGTTTATGGGTTAGTATTTTAATTTAATTCAATAATGTCGACTTTAAGACTAACTTATTTACCCCTTTTTATGGTGTGAATTAATTGACCCACAGTAGTGGGGTAACCTCTCGTCTCACACTCCTTTCTGATACCCTTATCCCAAAATCATGCCTTAGAGACCAGAACGAAAGAGCTGATAATCGGGGAGTGTAATTTTCCCAAAACTTCACCCTAAAGAGGAGGAATAGTGCCCCAAATGGGCCTCTGGTAGTTGTTCTTACTAGCTGGTGTATTATGATGCCTTTTTGTGTACTCTGATGTCTTCTCTTCTTTCCACCTTTTGCCGCTCAAAAAGGCCTTTTCTTCTCATCACTATGATACCCTAAAGTGAGATTCAGTTTTGGCACTCAAACGACAAGCCTTAATTCATCCGACCTCGTTTGGGCAGCACTATTTCGCGACATCTACCCTAATTTTTTTTAACTCAGAGCATACGGATAGGGCAATTCCCCACTCAATCTGGACCGAACAGCTAAACTATCCTACTTGTTTTTCATTTACTGCCCAAATGTTTCATGGGGAAATTCAATCAAAACGATCTCACTATCATTTTGTGCATGCACCTTCAAGTTGTTTACGGGTTCTATGGGTTTGCCGAAAATTTGCATGGTTTTCGGTACAGCTCGCTTCATCGACATACCTAATTCTTAGGGATCTGTAAACTGAGCATAATCATGTTTGCATTGCATGCATTATGAAACGGATAAGAGTACATCAGTCTATTTCCACGCTAATTTCATTTGTGAACCAGTCTTTATGTTGTATGTTGTAAACTGAAAGCCAAACAGCTGCGACTGACGTGTCGATACGAAACTATATAAATTGGGGGTGTGCAGAAAAACTTCTCGAAAAAGAGTGAAAATTAGGCAATCGGTAGGTGGGAAGTCTTACTCTCAAAGGACAAGGCACGACCACGTCAGATCCCATGCCACCGCAAGCCTTGGCTGGGAGATGACTGCACTATCGTACTTTAGGACGGGAATGGACGAGATATCTCTCGATTTCTTTGCTACGGGCAATATTCATTCACATGACCACACGCAAAACAGAATGGACAGTTGGAGAGTAAAAGGTAATTGGAGACAGAGGAAATGCCTCCTATCTTTTAGAAATAATACTATTTACAAAGAGAATTCCCAGAAAGAAATAGATGGTGGATTCCACTGGCGCCTATTTGAGCGAATAAAATATTGCGAGAATCTTTCTGTAGTCATTTCATTTTTAGTGCGAAAAAACACATTCATTTGGATGTTTTATACTACTCCAATGTGATGTCAAGCTTTCCAATTGAGCTCATTGAAATAGTTTTGAACTTTGGGTATTTGGTTAATTCGAAAGGACCGGGGTAAATCTAAATTTCCCTTTTCTTGGATCAACACATCCACTTTGGGCGCGGTAAATTGGAATTTTTATTTTAGTATCCTTACGTAGACTGCGGATTTATTATTAAGTACTTCTTTCTAGTTGTTAAGGCTTCAAATTGAAAGCAAGACCGACACTCGTAAGGAAATGATAAAAACTTTTTTTTTCTCATGCTACCGACACG
>NW_020170389.1:252119-282266 GCF_000524195.1 Echinococcus granulosus | reverse complement strand
CCCCCCCCCACCGTCTTGTTAAGATATTTTGTGGCCATAGTTACTTTTTACGCATCGCCTGTTGTGCGCGAAATCCCGCCACCACCGAAGCGTGACACAGCATTGCCGAATATGGCGCGTTTCATGGGCGCTACAATCACGCTCGTATCCTTCCCTCTGCGTTGTGTCACGAGGTGTCAGCACTGCTTTCCCTACATGTCATTACCGTTTGATGACATACTTCCCCTTTATCACTCCGGCTGTTACGAGAGCCCCAAGGTGTGGCTCTTCGTGGTCACATCTTATCTTCCTGAAGTCTCCACTTTCCGCGACGTGGAAGTCATAGTGTACGTCGTTAGCATTGGTACAGGGGGCAAAATAGCGTCAGCTACCGTTCACTAAAAGTCTAATCAGGATGGACGATTTTAATCTAAAGTGGCCAAGTTGCCAATAAACTAGCCTCAGTGAATTTAGCCCCAATAATACCAGACTATCAAAAATATGGAAGGTAAATCAATGAATTTCTTCCGCTTTCTAATGAAGTAGATGGATGAGCTCCGAGAAATCACCCTCTTCAGCTTGGCAATCGGATAAAAAATTAGCATCAGCCTCTACTAGACGACAGCTTTAATCTGTTTTTAGGTAGTCGTTTATCCGGAGAAGTCGGGCCAATAGACAGCACTTGACACTGACTAACCATTTCTTGATGGTCTGCGTTTTTAACTCTGAAAGTGAGGGCAGGGGTCGCGAACTGCATGCCACGGTGTACTAGGATGTTGGTATAATCCTAAAAATGCGTAAGATTGGAGAGTTGGCACTGGTTTTGCTTCCTTAAACAAACTGAAGTCTCCCTCATTGAGGAAAGTTTACCTTTTTGAGAGAAGCAAGTTATTTTTGGCAATTGCCAGTACCTACTCGGAAGATTGACCGAGAAGTTGTTGTTATTGTCTGTTTCGTGGTAGCTGACCAACTGGATAAGTGATTACAGATGCTTAGCGGAACCACTTCAATATTATCATTGAGGGGAATGTTTAGGACCAAGCGGTCAAGAACTGGCTAATCATCCTAAAGGCAAGGAACTTGGAGAATCTTATTATTATTCACCGCAGCATTTACAGAATAAGAACTTTTGGTTCTTCCTCACATTATTTACAATTTTCACGTTTTCGATGACTAACTACACAGAATCTTCCTGAGATTTTTTAAGGCAAGCTTTTGGAATGTAGCATTAGATGACTGTTGGATGTTTGCTCTCTTAAGACTCCACTTTACACTATTTACGCTTGCATCACATAACCCGTGCATTTCACCATTTGCGTAGTGTTAACCACTGTCCAAATTCCAAATGGTCTTTGGGCAGGATTTGTCAGCAGTGCTAATTAAGTGGCATGAGAAATGAACTCACTGACATGCTAATTTGTAATGTCAAAAGCATCTCCATTTCAAACTTCCCTGGGAATATCTAATTCTAGTACTAGTTTTGACTGAATCAGGGGGAAGGGGATTTTTGATTTTCCGAATACTGAATGCTAGAACAGAGCCGTCAAAAATAGGTGTTATCTACCGCTTAAGGCCAGTTCATTTGATTTGAGAAAAAGAGTATAAAAATGGGAAAACTATTCTAAAAGAGTTTCTGCAATTTTTCGGGAAACTCCATACCTATCCGGTAATGACCATACATGCTCCTCATATGTTGAATAATAAATCTGTATGGCCTTTTGATAATGCAGTCTGAGTCCAGTTCCGTGAATCTAGCTCCTGAACGCTTCCCACTAGGGTTGAATGGCTTAACAATGGTTGAGGTACCATTCTACTAATCTGGTTGCTGCAAGAGGGCGTTTCACTACCCCTTACCGGTCAATTTGTTAAACCCCATGGGGCAGTTTTCGAAGCCGGATTCCTTATCGATCTGATCTTACGGACAAAATGGAATCATTTTCTGAAAACTCGGCCAAAAGTATCAGCCCTCTCCGTAAACGGGTATTTATTACAGAAAATGACTATTCCATTAGTTGTCGACTTGAATTCATAGAAAAGTAATCCCAGGCAGTAGCAATGCCAGATGTGTCCCTTATGAGGTCATATTTCAGTGTTTCATTAAGTCAGTTCACAAGGTCGTGAACTTTTGCCGGCAGCTGTGTGCCTTTGATTATGATAAGGTTAATAAGACCTCTCAGTCGATCTCGCCAGGTGGAGCCGCCTCTCTGTGGTGATGATTCAAATAAATCCCTTTGATGGGATGGTGGGTCTCAAGAATCAGGCTCCGAATCTTATTTTTGATAGGTAATAAGGCTATCTTCATGTGTCAAAACCCCCCAAAGCATTAACCTAAACAGTGTTTTTTTGATGTGGGAGCCCAGCCATGGTAATCTCCCACAAAGATGTGATTGATGATCCCAGCGGGAAGTGGTAAGAACTGGAACATCCGCCTTGTTGTCAAATCTGCTTTATTAAGCTTAGCTTATCATCAAACGCCTGTTTCAAATCAAACTAAAATCTAACGAAATGGAATCTCTCAGGGCCGTTTGGGTGTTTTGAAGCACATTGGTGGAAAGTTGATGCCTTTCCATCACACCGTTGTCTAGTTATGCGCGGTCTGTTTGTTTATATCCAAGCCCTTTTGAGACACTAAGGAAAATTGTTACATTCCTTGCAAGAGGTAGGGATTTCGAGCGTATTACAGCGCCGCCACCTGTGGCATTCGGGCAACTCCTCTAAAACACGCCACTTGTTATTTGGTAAGCTCATTTGTAATTAAAACGGGTCTCGCAAAACCAATTAATTTCCTTGTCCTGGAGGTAGCTCTGAAGACGTTGTAAAATTAATGGGTCTGAATGGGACTTTTTAAAAAAGATACAGAAGAGCTAATGAACTGTCGATGGGAATGCAATGAAGCAAAAGCCATGCTGACAAAGTGATGCTGCTAAGTCTGCAACTGAAACAGCTATCTTTTTGGTACAATTCATGCGCTTTGAGTGGTTTGTGTCGTCTAAAATGGTTCTTATCCGTACCCACGCCTATCTCCGGTACCAGGTGATGAGGCCATTTAGTTCGCTTGCACAATTAAATAGGCTTTAAATTTAAGTAAGGGAACTGCGAAGCACCTAGACGCCTTTAATGGTAAACAAAAATGAAGAGTTGAGAGCAAGAACCGTCATCCCTTTTTCCGAATCTGTGTGCAGTTTAAGGCGCTGGTCAAGCAAAAGACTTGTGACAACCCATGCACTCTGGAAACGATCTCCATTTCTGACTTGGATCAAGTGGAGAATCGTCTTTTTTCCAGCCTTTCTAAACCAAGCATTGCCTGCTGTTAACCTTATCGCATGAGTCTGTCAGAAGCGTCTTTCCTGTGTGAAACGAACTTGATGACTCTGAAATGTGTACTATGTGGAATATCTTTCTGCACCCTTGTGAAATCAGTGGTTGGTCTTAGTGTACAAATTACGCAACGATGGTTGCATTTATGCAAAAGATTTCGCAACCACTGGACCCAGTGGTTGCTCGTTCGAGCACCTCATCGCCAAAGCAAATTCGTTGTCTTAATGGAACATTTTCCACAGCATTGATCTTTAAAACGGCCTCCCAACTCCTCACTTCAATTCCACGCGCTTTACAAAACAATTTAGCCCATCTTCTCCCCGTCACCCTCCCTCCCCACCCCCCCCCTCCTAAAGTAATTTACGTTTATCTGGTTGACGTCAAGGGAACAAGGTAGTTGAATGGATGTTGTTACACATTAAAATACTCGTTTTCTGCAGCGAACATGCGTCAGCACAGTTTCACTACTTTCTTTGGCTACCTTCTAAATCACCAGCTTCTTGCCGGAAATGCAAGTTGCCAATCGCTCTGGGTGTATTGGAAACGGGGAAAGAGGGTCCATCAGCAATCTTCGCATCCTTCGCAGGCTGGTAACAAGTATTATCCTCCTGGAACGGATCTCATGCGTAGATATCCCCTCCCATTATAGAGTCATATTGCTCAGAGAAGTATTTTCAACTCGACTTCGCGAATAATTTAAGGCGGAATACGCGCTCTCTTTGGTTTGGGCTCGATGTCGCAACGTTGAATAGCAACATTTGCTGTTCCCAGCGTTGCCATGACCATGTTTCATCGTCAATGCATAAAACACGTCGACTAGGCCATTTTTTGCCATCAAATGATTTTATCCCTCCTGTAGAAATGTAACTAGACCCGTTTTTTATCCAACAACTACGGAAACCTGTGAAGAGACGCCAGTTGGTTTAACCATTCCATTCGGGCCATCCCCTTAATTTCCTTTCGCGTCCAGCGCCCAATTATCGAATTGCATTTCAAAGCGCTAATCATCTCTATTTTGATCTATTTTTAGAAGGCAGAATTTGCGAATAAAATTTAGCTGCGATGATGTTGAAAGGCCTAGAAGTTTGAAGGCATGGGCGGTACGTGTTGTGAGTACTACAAGACCGGAATGAGGACAGTAAACACGATAGCCTGAATGGCTTTTTTACTTTGGAAGGTATAGACACGGAAAAGTACTGCAGGATTGAATGCGCAGTTAGTATGAACTGCCTTGTTGCAATGTTCACCTGACTTCCCTTGAGCTTCTTGTAACACTGAAAGGCGCTAGATCTGATTCCTTTATTTTACATAGGTACCTCGAGCAGAATTTTCATTGGAATGCCGGCTTTTTCAGGGTAGAGTCGTATTGTTTCACTACAGATCAGAATGCAGAGCTTAACATTCGAGTGGTTGCCGACCAATTGACTTTGTTTTTCCTTGGCATCCACAGATTTAGTTGTCCATAGGTGGTGCTTTTAGTCGCAGGTTTCTCCCGATGCACCATTAAAGTAAGTCATATTCGCCGTTACAGCTAAGAGATGTTTGGCATATCGCATTGTCCTGCCACCTCCAAGTCGGCTTTGAATGGATTATTTGATTACGCACCACCTTCAGTATTGGCCTCACCACCTCGGTAAAACGAGGTAGTACCCTATGCAATGTAGTGTACCCGTAAATTCTTTGTGCATCCGGATTGTCCTATTAATGGTGAAATATAAGTGAGAATGTTTTGACATGCTATCACCAGCTGATTAACCTGTTGAAATGCCTTTAGAGGTATAGCATGCTGATGGTTGGAAGAATACAATCAAAATTGACGTGAAAGCTGTTGACGTTGTATCAGAGTCCACTTTTTGTCTATTCTTCATCAACTAGAACTTGATTGGTATACTTCTCAATCCCTGCAGTCGATTAGAGTTTGAGAATTGAAAACAAATTAGGTGCTTTTAAGCTCGCCTTTATATTTTTTATCTGGCCATTCTTCACCCCTTTTGAGGAAATTTGATATTCCCTTTGTTTTATGCTCACTCTTTTAAATCCTTTGTCATTTAGGAGTTTTACGCCTGTAATTAAATAAACTGGCGACTTTTTTGTGATTCAAATTAAACTTGCCGCATTTTTGTAGTGAATTAAGTTTTAAGTGTATGCTGCCCTGAACACGGCGGCAAAGTCTAGACTGCTAATTATTAGGGTAATGTCATTCGATGGGTCAGGTACCCAAAAAGGTCGTTGGGGTTTCGGTACAGCTGACTGCAACCACATTGTACAATTGGTGAGGTGTGCCCATGTTTCTACGCATGCCTTATCAAGCATAGATTTCCATCCATCACTCCGTCGATACAGGTCTCTTTGTTGTGCTCTTGACTATTTTCCTAACAGCTTAAACCTGGTGGATGTGTTTTTGGCTTTTTCGCCTTATGAACTAAGTTTAATTTCGAGCATTTATGAACTCCTCGTTGAAATTCTTGTATGGCACTTAGGGAGAGGCATGGTTACAGAAAGCACCCCTATAGATGGTTTTGATAAGCTTGCGGCTTGTAACGGATTACCATTCAGTGTTGTGCTGATCCATAGCGTTGAAGGGGACCCTCTATTTGTGCTGGTGTGGAATGACCTGCGGCTATTTGTTCAACAAATCTCTTCTTGAGAAGCAGTTGAAACTAGTCAATCATTTGAGTAAAAGTCCAAGTCTGACTTTTACAGGATAAGGTAACACGGCGTAACACTTCAAAACACCACCCTTGTTGCTCGTGGGCGATCGTATGAACTCAAAAGTTGTGGAAACCCCTACTGGCTTGCTGCAATACGCATAATCTTAGAGAAAAAAAACAGTCGAATTCATGGCTAATTTAAGGAATCTTCAGCAGATGTGCAATTGAATTCCTAGCCGCCATTGAGCAGAAATGATACGTTGGTTCAAAGCAGCTCACCTTTCTCTCTTTTCAAAGCCTATCATGATTGTCATAAATGCGCGCCACTCACACACACACTCCTGAGCCCTTACTAATTTGAAGTGGTGGGTGATCATCACGCATTAGAAGTTGTCTTTATTCATTCAAGTAATTTATTTTTTTTTCGATACATAACTCACTTCGCTTCGTATAAGCATTTCTAAGAACAGGTGGGAGTTATTAGTGAAATGAGTCAGATGCACAAATGCTGTGCCTCCTTTTGTCCCCACGATGTGTTTATTTTGATCCTCTCGTAAACACATTAATTCTTGGCATAAAAATTAAGACGCCTGGTTTTTCAAAGCTCACCCCAAAATTGCACAGCTCTAATCTTTACATCTGTGTTAAATGACCAAGCTTCGCGATGGTACATCCCTGTCTGGTCTCCTCACCCAAAGCACAATCTACCTCATGTTTTTAAGACTGTTAAGGGGCTTTATGATTAATTACACCCCCTTCTTCCCCATTCGTTTACACATTTCTCCGCTGTCGACAACTGCAGCAACATCAATGGTGATGAATTTGTGGAGCTGCTTATTGCTCTCTCCCCGCCTACCCATGGTCTAGCTTGGTCATCCCCTGTGGTGGAGGTTACTCTCTGGGCGCTTTCGCCTTGCGTGACCATTCCTGGTCACCTCGGGAGTCTGTCCACATGTCTTTCCGTTGGAGGCTCTGGCGGCATGCAGGAGAGAGAGTGGGTGATTCATGTGCCCCTGCGTGGGAAAGGAGCCCACAGTGGGCCAAAAATTCGCATCATCTTAGAGTTGCGGCACTTTTAAAATGTGAGGCAGAATCGGCATACTTTGGAAGTGTTTACGGTGACGATTTCTAGTAGACTGCAACGGTTATGTAACTTGGACGTCTATGGTGCACAGGGGCTGTGGAGCTAGAAGGGCTGCGGCTTGTCATAAAGGCATTCCTCAGGTTACTACCAAAAAAGTCTAAGTGTATTTTTTATTGCCGTATGGTAGGGCTAAAGAATTGGCGATGCAGGTAACAGAAATGAAACTGCACACTATAACAGCAAAGGTTAAATTATGGGGGGTAAAGAGGCTATCATGAAGTTCCTTTCCTTGACACTCTCAGGATTGGTAATTACTCTTCTGTTTCGGTCGGAAAACAATTGTTAGACGAACTGGAATTAAAAGAATGATGGCTTTAAATCACGGTGGAAGCCTTTTGAGTTCCAAAAATGTAGTACATTCAGTGAAATCAGTAGTTGGTCTTAGTGTACAAATTACGCAACGATGGTTGCATTTATGCAAAAGATTTTGCAACCACTGGACCCAGTGGTTGCTCGTTCGAGCACCTCATCGCCAAAGCAAATTCGTTGTCTTAATGGAACATTTTCCACAGCATTGATCTTTAAAACGGCCTCCCAACTCCTCACTTCAATTCCACGCGCTTTACAACACAATTTAGCCCATCTTCTCCCCTTCACCCTCCCTCCCCACCCCCCCCCCTCCTAAAGTAATTTACATTTATCTGGTTGACGTCAAGGGAACAAGGTAGTTGAATGGATGTTGTTACACTTTAAAACACTCGTTTTCTTCTATCACATTCTCCATTGACGAATAAAAGAGACTTATCCATGAGGGGTTGCTTGGGCTTGGGGGATGGTCTACAGTGGGCTCAGTTCGAGTGCTAATCGCTTTCCAAATAAACATTTGCCTAAATAACGAACGTGTTTGTTGCTTTCTGGAGTTATTCTTCAGATTTCCTTCTGTTTTTATTGGAGTAGTTTAGGCTGGCTTCGTTCTTTTTCATGTCGCCAAACTCAAATAGATTTGTCATCCACAAGTTGACTCGATTTTCTCTAGGTTCTTCGGCTGCGAGTCTCAACACATTTAGCCATCCACAGTGGATGGCTGTCTTTTGTGACACTTCATTTAAACATGTTTGTTAAAGCATTGATGAAAGGCGGTCGCATTTTTTACAAGGAAAAAGGTGTTTGTTTCGCCCCACCTCGCTGCCATCAATGTGGCACCTCAATTCCCTCCCAGCACAGCAAGGCATTCGCATCCAAATTTCAATTTATCATTAGGCTAAACTAGAATAATGGGTGACATGGTCGGGTTTCGTGTCCAGAATCTTTCTTCCATCCGCTTCTTTTTTCTGCCCAGCACCAAGGCCTTTCCGGGACTGGCGTACTCGCGTCATCCGCTCTCTGGTCAGCAGGTTCTCGAGGAGCTTGTCTCTCAACGGGTTGCCCAGGTATGACCTTGAAGTTGCTTCTTAAATTTCCTCCTCTCCTTGTGGTCGCATTTGTCGTCCACTTTGCCATTGATAATGGATCATAGTGAAATGTCTATTGATAATTCGTGGCTCCATGTGTGATGAAGCAAATCTTTTGGCTAGAAATCACCCTTATTCCGCAATCGTTTCTTCTACCCTTGATTGTGCTTTGATTTTCCTTCCTTTTAACTCTTAAGAGGGGTCATTTTGTTTGGTTTGTTGAAAAAAAGCCAAATTAAATGCATACTAGTACTTATTTACCAGCGCATTTCAAGATTAGCTCCTTATAATCTTACTGCATCTGATCCCGTTTTCACATGATAACTACATTTGGAAAAAAGCGGCGTGTACAAAGTATGTTGGGTTTTTTGAGACAAAAGTGATTGGAAGATTTCTCCCAGACCAAAAATATCACCAAGGATAATGCAATAAATCATTTTTACGAAATTACATGTTTTGCTTGGAAGGTGTAAGCATATATCGCACACAGTAAACTTAGCACTACTTTACAAACCCAAGAATTCACATGAGAAGGGGCGCGTACACATTTACCCTTGCGTAGGATCGCAACATTGTTGCAACCACTAGAGACGGATTCTTATCCTGCTGAAGAAATATTTCCTCCGTGATTTCTTGCACAAAATCAGTACCAGTCCACTGTAGTCTTGCACCTTCGGTAGTTTTCATCGTATTAGCTCCTGTTAATTTGCCGGATTTGTAGTTTTGCTGAACCCATGAAAATCTAAATCACTTTGAAGCCCTCCAGCTCGTTCTTTTTTCAACTGATTAAAGACATTCTGAAAAGAATGTGATGAGAGTTCTTACCTAGTCTTTGCTAAGGCCCCCACCAACCAAGAGCCTTTCGATATCCGCGCCCCACAGGTGATCGAATCTAGCTCTGCCAGATGCTGACGTTTTAGTTGTATGAGAAAGGGGAGAGTTTCAAACAAACGATTTTCAACTATGCACACAAGATTGACGTTTTAAGAAAGAATTAAACCTTGAGTGTGCCACCAAAGTCTCCGAGGCAGATCGACCACCACGGTCCAGTCCACATGGCTTTTTTGGATCGGCCTCCTCGAAAACGGAAAGTGGTATTTGTCCTCCGCCTCACACTAGGGACGTTCTACATCTATTTCATGGTGTTAGACTCAATCAAACTGTTTCCGGCACAGAACTTGGTGCCACCACTTATCACGCATGTTATATGTACGTGACGCTGGTAGTAGACGTGTTAAACCAGAGCAGAATTTCGAGTTTTAGCGCTATCGGTATCAAAGAAGATGATGACGAAGAATCATCATTTGTGCGCGTCAGTGCATGATATTTCACGCTCAGACACCTAGCACTTTGGAGTATTACAGTTTGATGTACTTAAAAAGTAAAATCATGCTTTATTAAAATTATTATTCCTGAAGTTGAGAATTGATAGAATAAATTCCAATGTCAAAAAATTGGGTTTATTTCTCCATGTAATCCCTTTGCATTTGCGCACTTATATCAGCATCCAATCCATAAATGAGAAAAAAAAACAACTTGATAGTAGAAAGATTTGCCTGCACGACTACTGGACCACTTTAGGACGTCCAGCTTGATTCATTTCGTCATTTCTGTGTGTTGCGTTCACACGAGGCAGCCATCGTATGTTGTGCAATTTCGTCATACGAAAAGTAAATTATGCATTTAGCAGTGATTTGTCAGGGGTGCGACAGGGATTCTGCACCCTGAGTGAATGTTCACGGGGCTGGATGACTGCTATGTTGTGTGCAGTAAGTAATGGGCAATGGGCTGGTAGCCACCATAGCTACGGTGGTTACTGGCATGCAGACATTCTTATGGCCACCTTTCTTTTGTACATGATGAATCTATTCAAATGTCTTACTAGTGAATGGCTGGGTGTCCCAACACTATGGCGCACCGTAGTGTATTTGAGGCCTTCTGTAGGGAGGAGAAAATATGCAGGCGTTGAGATCTGACACCATTGTTTCAGTTGGGGTAGAACTTGTTGAATGTCCATGCATGGACGCGGTTGGCAGACCTGTTACTATATGGAGCGGAGTGAAGGAGTGTCGGTTTGCCTTCAACGTTGCTCAGGTTAAACGCCTTTCGAGAGACTGTGGAGGTGTCGAAGACTCGAAAGTCATTTCGGTTATAAGCAATCGTTTCTCTGCCTTATTACTATACAGGCTGCACTGCACATGTAGTCTGACCTTATCAACTTGACCAGGGTCGGGATGGGTAAGCTGACGGTCCGGTGACCCCTTTGTTGACATGACCTTGCCCGCCTCCTGTCTAAAGCCGCAAGTATTGGTCTCTCCACCTAAACCATCTGGATTAATGTGGTAAGTTTACTATCCACTGCGCTTGGGTAATCAGACCCAGTGTTTGAATGCGATCTACCTGTACCCCGCAAAGTATCATAGTGTCAAATCACTGTTGCGGCGAATTTGGCAAATGTCCTTTCTATGAATGATTGCTTAATTGATGAAAAATTTAATTATATACAAAATTACTTTATTTGACAAATGCCGTAAGTCGACGAGATCCTTCTGATAACCGATTGTATCCCTAAATTATTTCAAAAAGAACCTGGTTTTTTGGTTAGTTTTGGGAGAATTTACGGTCCCGAGACGGACTAACGGAAATATACCTCCCTCGTGAATTACCGCTGATTACATTTTTAAAAAACTGTTTGACAGTAGAACATCGTTGGAAATGGAAGTAGATATTACTTTGAGTCCTTAAAGTGCCACTCGATGATTCAGAAACCTCGCTTCTGAATCAACAAATTCACGCATTATTCACGTTGGCCATAATGTCCCTACTCCCAGTCATCAGTGCGTGCTTGGTACTTTGCGAATACGTACTGGTGGCTTTCCCAACGGCGTCACAAACATTGTAGTTTAAGGAACTAAAATCAAGAGAACTAGAGGTTATGTAACCACGAGAACTTCCGGTCATTTATTGTAGATCTTGCAGACTGTGCAAGAGGGGCAGTCATGTCGAGACATGCAAGATCTCTTCTGAATAGCTCTCTTGATCCAGGGTTTGGCAGTTCTCCGATGTCTGCCTGTAGATCACTATATTAATCTCAAGGCCTCGAAAAGTAGGTGAAGCATCACATTAGCTCCCATTACTTGAAAACATCAAAAGCCTTCACCGACGGTGGGAATTTGGCCTTGATGATGCTGAAAAAATTTTTGCTGCAGAAGATCTATTCTTGCTGGGGCTTGGCACCTCTTTTCTGAAATACTGTGTTAAACTCGAAAAACTTGCGTTATTGTAGAGCTGGGGCAGGGAATAAAAACGCCGGTAAGACTTTGGACCACGCGTGTCCTGTACGAGTCAGTCTTGCAAACGGTGAACGTTTGCTCTCAATGTTTATCAACGCGATACGTATCATCGTGCACCATTAGTCAAACAAGGTCACATGGACGCGGTGGTTTTGCACATGGCATTGGTCACAGTTCCTTTGATCTCTGCAGGCGTCTGAATCACGGTGGTTCATTTATCTGGACTGCAGCATAACTTATCTCGGCCACTTTTTTGCACACAGCGGCGTGTATTTGAGTAACAAAGCGTTTGCTTCCAGGCGCTGTCTACGGGACATAAACCACAACGCCCCACCCAGTTTGTTGTTCCGCTATGGCACCAACTGTTTTCACTTTGTTTCCCCTTATTTTTCATTTACTTTTCACTAAGTACGCTAAATTTGTGTAAAGTGTTGGCGTCACGTATGCGTGACACGAGTGGCCTTCGTGTTAAAGTGAATGCATTTATTCCGACTCTGATATTACCTTATAAATCGTGTCAGATTTGTCATTATTTGTGACATGAGACAACCATTTGGATCGCTAATTAGTGATTAAGCTGAGTCTTACAAGTAGGTGGGTCATCCCGATTAGTCGGAAGATCATAAATTAAGGCGGTAGATCAGACGGTTAACTGTCGCTTTTATGAATTATCTTGCGAAGCAGGACAAATCAATTAACCAAAATTTAGATGTTCCTGTTTTTCGCCTTCATAAACATTGTGCAATTCGCTCACGTTCGGAGCCGTTTTTTTTCCTTGGCGGCCTTCTATATACTCCCCTACTATTCCCTCTATTTACTAACTTAGCTGATGAAGATGCGCAAGCGTTGTTCCTATTCGCTAAACCACGGATGAACAAGAAAAATTTGCCTTATTTGGATGGGACTTTTGTCAAAGAACCTTGACGTAGCGATACGAACAATTCGAAAGATCAACAATGTTTTTATCCCGAGTATCAATAAGGAACATGCAAAATATGCTGGTTGGTAGGTCTTAAATCTCTATTCCATCAGGCGTTTCTAATCAAAGCTTAAGGTGGATGAACTAAAAGTAGTTGTGATGCGGATGGAAGCGGACTCATCTATCCATCTCAGATTGCCTTTGAATCACTAGCTTAACGTTCCAACGATACTTGACCGCAAGACATAAAAGGCATTCTGAAAGCTGACGTCTAATAAGAAATGCATCTTCTTCAAGCTTTCCTTTTTTGGCTGACCCGAAGAACACTCGTTTTTAAAACCTCGATGACTCAATTTCTGGCCAGCATTGCTCATTCTGATGTTCCAGGATCTGCATTCTGATTAATGAAAACTACTTGATACCACGATTTTCAATTAATAAGTCGTTTCCAACCTGAGATAAGTGGTGACAATGGAATGCAAATGGTACCACGTAAATAGTGGTATGCCGTGGTGATTTAGGAACCTGTTAGGCCGTGATTCATGCATCAGTGCGTTCCCATAGCACATTTATATTACGTTGGTGATTCACTTGAGTCACCACTTGTTTAATTACTGCATGACCTCTTGCCTCTGTCGAAGTCTACTTGAAGACTCAAAACACTTACAGATTTATCAGAATTACCACCTTTATTTGTAATGAGTTCCCAATGAGCTGGAGTTTGGAGTCGTATACCCACGGAAGTGTTGCACCGAAAGGCTGGCATTATCCACTTAATTTATTCAGAACAGACATCTGTCAAAACTAGAATGAATGAGTAATTTACTGGCTTGAAGTGTTTTTCTGTCATTAAGCTCCCCGTTCCACATTGATTCCCCCACCCTGAGACGACCACTAACTGTTGAATATTTCCACACTATCTCATTACGAACCTCTCAAACTGTTCCGGTAATTATTCATTCAGGTGGCTAACCCCTTGAGTGACACATGATCATGCTCTTATCACCTCTAGTTACCGTCGGTAATAGGCATCAGCCTACTTAAAGGCCAGAAGTGCTGTATGTACTACTGGAACCATGCACTAAAAGCGTTCAAGAGAAATTGGGACTGTTGAGTCTTGAAAAAAAGAAGAGCACATTTCAGATAGCTTAAATTGTGTTTGCTACACTTATACACCTATCCTAGTCTTTAAGTAATACCTGCAAAGCTTTGGCATGGCAATCCACCTTCAACTCACTGCAGCATTCAACTCCTCCGCTTGGTCAAATGTGGAAGGTGGTGCTGGAATCCTTCACGCTCTAACTTCTGGAAGTTTTGTATGCTCTCTGTTCCCACGGGAAGACTGGTCTCCTGTACAATTTCAAGACAAGTTATGTGTAGGTTATTCAGAATCAGACGATTCATCCGCTGAATATTCATTGGATTGGCTGTTGAGGCTGTGGGCTGGGAACTACCACTCCCGTGATCGTCACAAACACAGACGTACCTACGGAGGCCTTTCTTCTAAATGTTTACACCATTCAAATGTCTTACTGCTGAGCGTACTGCACCCTGACTGAAATCTTCTGTACGAGTAGACACGCGGCTTCTTTCAAAAAAAATTGTTTAGCACCATGTCTGGACTGGACTTGCTCAAGTATTTGGGGGCTGGTAACTAGTAATATGATGTATTTATCGCTGATTACTGTACATAGTAGCGTCACAGCAGTATCAATTTCTATATTTTGATGAAGAATTAGAAGTCTCGATTCGAATTGAGATCAGTTTGTTAACCAAAACTATGCTTTGATGAGCGTGTACGAGTTGGTGTGTGATGTATACTGAGAGAACTTCTGGTTCAATTCCAGGGCTTCCAGTTGTGCATCGAGGAGGAAGCAGCATCAACAAGTGTCACCAGTGCCACACCCCTGAAGACATCGGACGCACGCCACTCAGTCACCTCATCTAATTCGCCAGCAGAGCAGCTCTCGGGTTCCCTAACACCAGTTCCACCCACACCGAAGCGTGCCATCCACTCCCACAGCCTCGCTTTTCGACTACGCCACCAGGTAGCACAAAAGGCTGGAGCTACAAAGGCGACGATAATGCCAACGGGACTTCAGGAAAGGCTTGGTCCACCCGTCACCCCTCAGCCGCGAATGACTGCCCAGTCACCGTTCACCGGAAGTCTAGCTTCTGCCTCCAAGACGGTGCCTTCCGTGAGTTTCTTGTTACTTGTCTGTCAGTTTTTAATTAACTGCTATATATTTGCTGAATTGGCATCGCCAAAGAATGCCTCATGTTGGAGCTTGAGCAGAGTTTGTAGGACGTGAGACTTGCCCCTGTTATTGAGGGGTATCAGAAACTAAACGCGTGCCTTATCATGATTGTTTAACGTTTATCTACTCCTCTTATTCTAATCTCTTGAGTATGTCTACGGTAAGATGTCCGATTTTTTGGGCAATTCTGCAACATATTAAAATTCAGAGGTTGGAAGTGCCTTTTTTTGTCTATAAAGCTTCAAGCGATTGTAGAAGTTGGTATTTTTGGTAGACTGAGCCACTACTAGACGAGTTTCGACATCTCTTGGATGTATTTCGTGCAGCTCAAACAATCTTCCATGGGTAATTTTCATTCTTGATTTCTTAAAAAATCCCTTCTTACCACATTTTTATCGTCGTTTCTCTCGAAATGGATCTTTGGATCCTTTCTTCGACCACGACAGTTGGAGTAGACTTACTCCACGAATCTCGATACCCCCTCATCAGCGTTCCTCTAGTACTACGAAAGGCTTCATTCCTGAGGAAAAAAAGAGGCTCTTATTCATCATTAAAAGCTTTTTCCAAGTATAGGAAGAGTGGGTGATTAGTTTAAGACATTCGAAAGTTAAAACGACCTTTCTGCACACTTCATCTTAAGAAAAATTCACATCACATAAATTAAAGCTGACATCAATTCGCATGTGCAGTGATAAAGCAGAAATAGTTACCCACTTCACTGCCAATTTTAGGCAATAAATGTGTGTATTTACATTCACGTGAATTTAAACAGTTGTTTGAAATCACTTAAGCTATCCACTGGTGAAATTCCTGTGATGTTTTCAGCCAAATCAATTCCAACACCGTCTTCGATGAAATAGCTGCCTAATTCTCTGGCCGAAATCGCAAGCAGGACCCATCTAAGCAGCAATTTTCTTAATTGTTAGTAATTCCAAGGGTAAATTCCACCATTTTATATTTGCTGAGGGATAAAGTAATCAACACAAATTTTGTATTCCACAGTTAGGATGTTACAAAATTCATTTGCGTCAGAACAGATTAGTTCTTCGCTTTTGACAAACAGTGCGCCAAACGTTAAACACAAAAGGGAAACGAAACCTCCAATTAGTTTCATTGAAAATCCGATGGTTCTGAGCATTCCCAAAGCGTTAATTTTGCTTCCATGCATAAGTTTTGTTGGCCTTTTACGCGCTTCAGAAGTGTTATTTCTACGTTGTGTCTCAAGCTAAAATCGCGTAAAAGAAGGCACGGTCACAGTCTCAGTCACGGCTAAGTGGGTTCTTTTTTCATTCTGGTGGTAGTAGTGTGTGTTTGCAGTAAATATTGGTGTCACTTTTATTACTTCTTGTATAGTCGAAAAGAGGGAATCGTGACGTGTGAAGCGTGTGTAGTACATACACAAGTGCCCGATGTGATGTGATCCAGTGCGATTCGTTGCAATGTGGTGTGTGGCGTGGTGTGTTTACCTTGAGCCCTTGTCGTACACCCTTGCCGCGTAGTAGACAACGCTGTGCGTGGCATTCAGGCGCACGGGGCCAAGAGTCACCCATGCCAACGCACCACCGCACCGGTAAGCTATGACATGGGTCAAGCTTAATTCAATGGTGAAACAGATTGGCAGGTACTAGGTGGCCGGTATCGGTTCCAATGGTTTGTTTTGTTGTACCAAAACAATTAAACGGGTCTAGTTAAGACTTACCACAGAGCAGTTTCTATCGGTGTGCTTTATTGCCAGTGTGTTTTGTAGAAACCTTCTCAAAGTAGTTTATCGCTTAAATAATCAGCATTACAACTTACAACCCTCCCATATGGTATTGGAACAAGGCACCTGGGAATTTCACGTTTATAAGGGTCAAAAATGACTGAAATTCAGCCAACTTTGCCTCGATTTCCCATGTGGTCACGTCATCATCTGATGCTAGTGGCAAGAAAAAGTGGCGGTCATCACTCTCAGCTTGAAGAAATGTAGTCAGGGCTGAGCTAGTGCCTTCCTGCCGTTTCATCTCATCTAAGGGTTCAAGTCTTCTCACTAGTAAATTTCGAGCCAGTATGAGGTCTTGGGTGTGCCGTATCGAACCGACCCGTAAAACTAAGAATATAACATTGTTCCTAACTGTCTCCCAATAATACCAAAGTTAAGCCTATCTTGTTCTAAGGACAAAGTGTTGCGTGCCTTGGAGGTTTGGAGTGGGCAATGGATAGGTCGTTTGGGAATAGTCTCTGGTGGTGATCTGCTTAGCGCGGGAAGGCCATTTCTCATCCCAAGTTAACCGGTCAGCCGTGCAATCAGTTCTTTCCTAATGCCTTATTTCCATAAGGTGAAGGAATTGAATAACTGCAAATTGATGGCTTTTGGTAATGCATTCAGCATCCATGTTTGGTTTCCACCACTTGTCCAAATAATGTAATGTAAACAAAGTGTATCGTAACTTGCGTCAAATATGAATGAAAGTTGCTGTTGATGCATTATCACTCTCGAATTAGCGTGCCAAGAGTGACACGTAATTCTTCATAATCAAGGATGGAAGTCCCTCCATTACGCGGTGATTCATCAAAATCACTTTGTTTAAACCATTTGATTCTGGGTGGTGCCTTCTGCTGCCGCTCCCTGCACCTCAGAATCTTGTTAGGTAAATTTAACCAGACGTCTCTGCTGCTTTGGAGCTGGGCTTAAATTGGATCACGTTCATCAGATTTTTTTCAACCGACGCATCGTAATCACCATAATACCGGGTGCCCCCTGGTAGTCATCAATTTGGTCCTTTTTGAAATTAACCAATCCAATTACTCCAGCTTTTGCAGCGTAATTTGTGGACCTGGTGTATGCTGAACCGAGGATTGGCCAAAACAACATTTCCTTCGATTACTTGGTGTCCATCCATCGCAGTTGGTTGATGATGTCTGGTACAGGTGTCATAGGTAATGCAAGTCAAGTGCAGAATACTAAATGGTGAAATCGTTTGTCTTTATTCACTGCACGATTTTTCCCCTCCTCTCACCTGGAAATGCATGCTGAAATTTATCAATCTAGCTCATTTCAAGCGCCCAAATATTAATTTAGTGAGTCCAAATATTCTTTAATTAGTTAATATTCACTTCCACTTACAGCGGTTTTCAGCTCCAAATCCTTAATCTCATCTCAGGCCTCCCATGCAACAACTTTTCAGGGGTGCAGTTACTCACCAAAATGGAATTTATCTAACAATCGGCTAGGTTTCACTATGCATACTTGTGTCTGTGCAAATACCCTCGTTCATCTTTCCGCCTCTCGGCTTCACAGCACTGCGCTTGGCGCAGATTTTGTCTTTTTTCACTTTTCTCACTAAGAAAACGAAAACATGCGTTTGAAATGGTGAGGCATCCTCACAGACCGAAATTAATGCAATAACAAAAAAAAAATAACTGTGACAAGATTGTGCCAACTCTTGAATCGAGTGCTGTTGGGAGTGAATCAACGCATACTCCACTGACCCATGTTTTCAACTGCTCGCGTTCACCAATTCTCCCCTTTGCATTTCCGCAAGGCTTCTAGCCGCTGTCCTCAATGTGCTAATGGTTAGGACGTAGAAAAGCTCATTTTTATATCCCATAATGTATTCTTGTTTTCCTCTACGTTGGCAGTGTTGAAGTTTACAACGATGGATCTTCAGCCGATCGGTAATTGTTCGACTTTCTCAATTACGTTGCATCCATTGAAACACGTATTGCTACCAAATCATTTAATCTACCGAATTGATATCGTAAAGAATGTATTTTCCAACTCTAATAATGTCCAATCATCTTTTACTTACAGCAAAGTCTGTTGAGTCTGCCTAGACTGTTTGCAACCTTAGTGTGATCCAAAATCACTTCAGGGTAATTGCTCACCATACTCAATGACTTCACATGCCAATGCATTCTTGAAACAGAGGTCATACGATTACATGTCGAAGCGCTGTTACACCTCTCAAGTTTACGTGGAGTCAGATGGACTCTCCTTTTTTAAATGTCAATATTATGATCTTTATTAAGGATTGAAGTGTCATGCGGTAAGTAAGTTGCCACTTAAAAATTGGACGACATACGAAATCTAGGATGGCAGCTGAGCAGCCAGTAGTATAGGTGGTGTGGTCAGAGCGCCGTCCCAACTTGACTGTCAGCACTCGTTTTCATAGTCGCCTTCCTTCTGTCATGGCAGAACAGATTTAGTGCATCCTCTCAATTTCGATGATTTCATTTATTATGTCCTCCATTACGGAACTATATTAAAGATAAGTACTTGACTTACGCACCCCTTTTTTTAATGCTGTCCGGTTACCCACTTTGGTTATTGCTTGCCCCTCTTTTACCAAAAAATGTGAGTAATCTTTTCCACGAAGGACTGTTGATTCGTTCAATCTAGATCTTGCTCCTGTACTAATCTCTGTGCATAACTCCAAATTTGAGGCGATTGAAAGTAGATTATGTGGTTTCCTCGCGCTCTCTGTTTTGAGGTCCTGCAGATCCCACTTATGTAGGCTAAAGCCTTCTGTGAAACGTGAGCAAAAGCTCTCATTGTTCCGTGCAAGGGATTAAAGATAGCATACGTGTTGCACCATTGTCGCACTAAATCTACTTCTGAAGACATCTCAGAGTATGCGAAACTGGCATTGACGTCTAATAGAGCTGGACAACTAGCGGCATGTATGAAATAAGTGAGCTTCGACGCCACCACCGTGGAGGCCTATTCAGAAGAAACTGAAAGGGTAATTTTGTACTTTCGCAGAGGACAACTTCCATTCCTATGGCCGTCTTTTTTAACCCTACTGATACATTCACTTGCAGCGACATTTCACCGTATGCGGAACGTTTTACGATATTGTCAAAGGGATGTCCTTTTTATTCGAAGTCGTGCTCATCATGTTCCGATTGATCTCAAGATAGATCCTATTGTCTTTGAAAAACCATCATCCCTTTGTATCTTCTGATCCATGCGCGCCCTTTTGTCGAGTCCCCACGTTTCTTTCCCATTGTAAGACACCCACTTACAAGTGCCCCCTCTCATCCAGCCATGTCTTAACTACTGTCGCTTGAAAAGTGAACTACAAGTGACAGCTCCCAGTCCAAATGAAAGGTTTCAAGACGAATGGAACCACTACTAATACCGTTCCTGGATCTGGAGAAATCTGATTAATGTTTTCGTTGACCAATGAAAACAAAGCCTCGCACTGATTGGTCGTCTACTAGTTTAGCGTGCCACTTGGCAGGTGCGCGAGTGCAGTTCCACCGCGAGTGGCGTGCCTGTTGATGAATGGAGTCTATTTAGTTAGCACGCTTCGCCTTGAGTGTTTGTATGCGGTGGTGTAGTTTCGATGACAAACCACGTGGAATAATGTTGGGACCCGTCCTTATTTTCTTACTTTCCAACCTTGCATTTGCTGTCACAGAGACCCTCCTCTGTCCCTCCGGATGTTATTGTCCGTCAGAGGAGGTTGCTCACTGTTGTCTCTTCCCCTCGGACTATCCCTCGCCTGTCCAATGCCATTTGCCTGGTCGGCGACAAATTTCCGCCAACGCGAACTCCGCTCTACGATGGCCGACCATGGACACTTGTTTGACCAGGTGGACTGAGCTTTCTGTTCAACTCCTTCCTGACTCTTGGCCACCCGCCCCGCCCAAGCGATCGTGCACAGCTCAATTGCGTCGCATTTCCATCTCCGGTGGGGGACTGATCACTCTAAGTGCTCAGCACTTTCAAACCCTCTTTGGTCTGCAAGAGAATCAGTTAAAGGTTCTGGTGATCCAAAACACTCGCTTGGAGAATCTACAAGCAGGTCTCTTTGACCGGCTCTCCTTGAAGGCACTAAGTGAAATCCATCTAAATCAGAACTACAACCTCAGCTATAAGGGTTTTGGCGTATCTGTCTTCTCTAATCTGCCGCAATTGGAGACCCTGAATCTGGAGAGCAATCGCATTGAACGTCTAGACTTTGTGCGATGGGGCTTTCCTACGATCAATAAGGTAAAATCGGCCAGCCGTCTTATCTCTCTCAATCTAGCCAACAACAGCCTGACGTACATAAAACCGGGCGCCTTTAGTTTGTTCCCGTTCTTGGAAGTACTCTCTCTGGCAAATAACAAACTTTCTAGTCTTTCATCTGATGTATTTGAAGGTCTCACTAGCCTGAAGCGTCTGGATTTATCAGGCAATCTACTGAATATTATGGGGTTGAAGAACTCTATACCCGATTTCAGCATCACATTGGCTAATCTGGAGTTCCTAGATATCTCCATGAATCCCCTCATGCGAAGTGTTTACACCGACACAGATAAATGGTGGCTCTCCTCCGGGTGTCCTGCCTCTCTCACCCACCTCATCATGAACCACATTGATGTGGATCAGGGTCAAGAGTCGCCTCTCCTTCCGCGGATCGACTGGGTGAGGTGTCAGAAGTTGGCACAGGTGGAAATCCAACAGATACCCCGGCTTTCTTGTCTTCCTGCCCCCTGGCTACGGTCTGATGTTCTTCCGACGCATCCGGCGCTCATCACTTCTGCGACACGTGTCTGCATTCCGCCTATCACTACTACCACAACCACTGTTACTGCTCCCAGCACAAGAACTACGACTATTCGACCACGACCTGCGCCTACTACCGCTACTACAGGGTCTGAACCCTTGGGCTTGCGGGAGCTTATCGTCAGCTCTGTGGTCGGTGCGGTTCTCTTCCTTCTCCTTGTATTGCTCATCATTATTGTCTTCATGTGCCGTCGGAGACGTTGGATGTATGGGCCAGTTGCAAAGGAGAACGGAAAGCTGGGAGGTGGTGCGTCGAGAGCTGGAAGGCGAGAGAGACCCATAACATCAACTTACATCCCCGCACCAGATTGTCAACTCCCCCTCGCTGACAACGATGATGGCGAGTTGTCGGCTTCTTCAATGCGTCAGACGGAGTCTCGCATCCTCTACGACGAAAACGGTGTCCCTGTCTGCAGTGTGGTCGTGCCAGAGGTCGGCTCCCCCACCGCTGTCATGTTGTCTGACGGCACTCTTGCCTACGTGCCTCAATTCATCCCTATCTCAGGTAGAGCCACGCCATCCAGCCATACGGGTCTTCTGGACAATAGTTACCGAAGCTCGCGTCTTCTACTTAAGCAACCAGTCATGGTTCCGCTGATGACCAGTCACGCCTCTCTAGCGACCTCGCAAATCGATTTCCCACGTCAACAACAGCGGCCGCCATCGTCGTCGTATCAACCTCTCGGCAAGACTAGACCCCGTTTGCCTAATCATCATCATCACAACGGAAGTAGTAACAATGCGCCGACGTCGACACTATCGTGTAAATCCACCTCTTTCTCCTCTCTTGGAGGTTCCGTGCACTCGGAGATACCACTGCATGCGAGCGCTTTTAGCGCCAGTCCACCACCTCTAGCGACCGTTGTACAGGCGACTAAACCCTCTTCCCCTCCCTCCGCCTCCCCCTCAGCTGTGTCGTCCACTGAAGAGCCCTCCTTGATTGTTGGGCCTGGAGGTGCTGTCACTACTGCTTCCACTACCACTTCCACCGCTAATCCCTCTCCGAATAGCCACTCTGATGACGCTGTTGCTTAATCCCTCGTCCATTTGTGGTATTATCTGTAGTACGCCATTTGTCTCGCTCTTTCTTCCCCACCTCCTATCTAATTTCCACTGGACCGGAGTAAATATTTGCGGTTATTGCTATCCAGCCTCACCTTGATTCGTCCGTCGGTGGTCCTAGATTTTCAGTAATGAATACGTTGGCTTGCTGTCACGGCAAAGACGGCTTAGTCATCGTGTGTATGGATGCCTAAATTATCTTTGAAATTTGTCTCTCCTTCATGGCTGAGTCCGCAATTTATGCGTCGGTTTTATGGCCACATCTGGGAGAAAAACCACGTGACTCGAGCTAGGGTCAGGAAGGGGAGGTGGTGTCATTGCCTATTCATGTTCTTGTCCTGCTTTCTCTCGTTGTATGTTCACTCCGAAGGGGAGCGGTAAGTCATCTAAGCGATTCTTCCCTGTCCCATTCCATCACTTGATGTCCTTGCGGTCGGAAGGAGGTTAGGTTTGGTTGTCTATTTGCCGTTTTTCTCATCCAAGTAAGAATCCGTTGTTATTTTTTTTGGGAAAACCGTACGATCAGGTGCATTTTGACGTTGTTTTTCGTACATCTTTCATACCCGACTGCGCATCTTTACGATTGTACTTTAACGAAGCAGTTTTTTTGGGTCAGGCTCTCGGAAATAGTGATTCCAAATTCACGTTCACGAGTATAAATCCCAGCGATAAACAAACATGGGTTTTTCGTCATTTATCACGATCATGGTGATAGAATCTTCTCTTGCATCACCTTTGGGTGAACTTTTATTCGGTTGAACATCCTGTTTTCTTTCTTATCAGTACGTACCATTTCGGGTTGGAGAGCGCCTTCTACGTTTTTTACAGATATTTTTTTATCGAAATGCACTGATCTACGATTTATCTTTCACACTTTCCGGGTTCTTTTTGGTGTGTTTTGATATTTGGAAATGCGGCGTCTGTGGGATAGTATTACCATCAGTTGGTGCTATTCCTACTAATTTGTACCGTCATTTGATCCTTCGTAAACTGTGAACTCAACGGCAACGAGGTTGACTGGAGCCTCCTGCACTTCAAACATTAGATAGTCAGAACTGAGTCGAAAGGTAAAAGAACTCTTAGTGACCTCGCAGATTTCTGACTTAATTTCACTAACTGATGGAAGGGGTCGAAAGGTCCTTCTGCAAACTGTACTACGGGATTTTATTGCTCTTTTACAATTTACTGTGGACTTTTTTGGATAACTCTCCCGTTGGTCATTAGGTCACTGGTTAGTAGTCATAAACATCAGCAATCATTGCTTAAAATTCTCCCACGTTTCAGCAAAAAGTTGCAGAAAGGGGCTCTCGACTTCGTGAACATCGCACCATTAGTTCATCTTGGGGCGGGTTTTTCACCAACTTGTTGAACAGGTGTTTAGCTAATCGCGGTTATGAACCCACAAACCCACTCCGCGAACTTTAGGCACTCTTGCTGTAGCAATGATATAATGAAAGGTTTTGGAGGATAGGAAGAGCTTTGCAGGAAGGTGAAGACCTTGACGTGCGTTCCCTTCTGCCCTTTTTTAATTTTTAACGCTGAAGTCTGATGTGCCCACTTTGTGACACAATTTCCTACTTATTCAGACTCTGAAATGCTTCTTTTCATTTAGTTTAAGATGTACATAACCTATGCCCGGTTGGACTAGCCGCTTAGTGATTCTGGGAGCTCCGATTACGTATGGAAGCGCGTACCTTGGCAGTCAACTTCATCACTTGTGACAAATGAGGAAGGGCCCTGAAGCCGTAGTGGTTGGTAGGATTTTGCTATTACTCCCGTTGGTACAGTCGCAGTCCAGATAGCAGTACTTGAAGTTGAAACACCTGGACGCGTTTCGGTAACCTTTTAAACAAACGAGTCGGTGATTTTACGTCATCCAAGACTGTCGCTAGTCTGATAGATAAAACTTAGTTCTTACAATCAATTATTAAGGTCGTTTTCACTTTATTACACGAAATTTGACTTGTGAATGGTGATAATGCGCCTAAGAGTACCGTGAAAATGTCACAGTGGCTGCGATCGTGACACGGGTGTCGGGAAGGCTGAACAACCTGAAGCGAATGTGGTGCGCATATCTTTGCACATTCATACCGGAAGACTATTTGACAAAATTGTCACCAGTCCCAGTAGGGCCTCTGAAACGGCCATTACATGCCTTTTTTGAGTGGTCTTTATTCAAGTTAGTTACAACGCCTTTGGTACCAGACGTTAGCAAGTCTTTGTTGCAACCCATTGCCGCATAGGAAAAAGCATAGATTGAGAGGATGCAGTTTTTTTGATTTGGGGCTTAAAAAGCACTTTCAATGTCAAGCTACAAACTGCTGCAAGGAGTTTAAATCATTTCAAGGGAAAAATGGAAGAAGAAATGGCATACCTCCATTCACCTATGCCATCAAGGACCTTTACAAATGATGATGCATTTTCAATGTCCATGGTCCCACACAAACTGGACGTTCTTAGCAAAGTCTCATCAAGGTTTCCTTGCTTGTTACCACTAGTAGAGCATTTTCTGTTAGGTGTTCATGGTTTTCACTATGGGTTTTAACACAATTCGGGAATATCCAGTAATCCCATAGTTGCTTTAATTAACGATCAAAGCGGAGACAACGAAGCTCATCTTTCCTTCATAACCCTAATTTGTATTAGATTCGAAGCTTTTGAAAGCCTAGTTACAAGTAAATTAGATCTACGCTCATCTGACTTGCTTTTTGTTTCCCTACAGTTTCCACATTTCCTATAAAATTTAGGTGGAATCCCTATCTTCTCAAAACTTGTGTCTGTGCGTGCTTGCATTGATGATCAGAATGTCACTTCACACAGGTAAAATGCCTCTTGAGTTTGCACGGATTGATCGGCACCAGTTTGTTTGCTAAGCGACGCTTCTAAGTGGAAAAGAATGCGTCGGGTGGCTACATGGTCGATCTCTAGTTAAAGTTTGGAGTAGCAAGGGGTTAGGTTGTGGAACAGCAATTGAAAGATAGTCACCTGGGACAGGGCGGTTAGTTCCGTCATTATTAATGGGACAACTTCTTAGTATGATTTCACCTTTTATCTCAAGTTTGACTTAGGAATGCAGTCAGGGTGGAAAGACACGTTGAGTCACAATCGTCCCACGCTTTCTTTTCAAAAAAGCAACTACACTACGAGGTGGGGGATTTTTTTAGTGGGTTCGTGTCCACGGCATTAGACGAATCGCGCCTTCGCATAGCGTGGACGCGCACGTGTTTGTAACTCCGTGTTGGTATTTCATTTCATTTCTTCTGATTTGTTTCATGTATCTACTTTTTCAGCTGTTCTTTGTCTTGTTCATTTACTTATCCAGTCACACATTCATTCATGCAGTCTGTTCGATTTCCATATTCATTCTTTCGCCAGCTCACTCACCCATTACTGCTTTCACCTAGCCTTCCACTCATTCACTCAGCCATCCACCCGTCCATTCATTACTCATTCACCTGTCCATCAGTTCTTGCGTTTATTTGTATACCTCTCTATACACCCTGTTGGCATCCCTCCATCCATCCGTTCACACGGACACTGTTACATGTCTCAACTCCGTTTTCTTAGCTGTTGTGAGTGATCTTACCTGGGGAGTATTCCCTTATTGTCCGTCGTTTGCCTCGGCTCGTTTTAAGGCCCTTCAATTGTTTTGCTCTGTTGAATTGCCAATCAATCGTTTTTTTTTTTCACTTTCGAAATCGTACGAATGCCTGATTGACTTGTGGCATTCAAACCTAAGCCGGCTCCCCATTTCTGCGAGTGTTTGTTACAACGGCGAAGGAAGGGGAGCCTGGAATCAATAAGGCACAGGCACACTGCAGGCACGCTTGTCACGATAATGGGTGCTCTCACTACACCTCTCCACCGTGCTTGCGGTTTGTTTAATTTCGACGTCGTTTCTGTGTGTATATGCTTCTGTGGCAGCATATGGGACTGTGTTTTCTTTGAGTCAGCATTGCGACATGATCCCACAGGCCGAGTTTGCTGCACATTTCACTTTGACGACGAATTATAGCAGAACAGTAGTTGTTTTATGTGTATGGCGTTATTTACCCCTCCTCAATCTCCCGCAATTCGGTCCCAACGACAGCAGCATGAAACTCTGCTTATGCCATGTAGACTACCATTCCATTGCCCACTTTGTCAATTGACTTACGAAGCAATCCACTGTCCCAGTGTTGTTTCTGAAACTATCATTGTCCGTGCTTTCAATAGCTTATTCAGTAATAAACGCCAAGTTCTCGGTCGAGTAGGCATGTGTGTTAGTAGTGGTTCGGGGATCCCGCTTTACTGGGGTACTTACCTCCTCTAACCAACTCTCGACCTGGATCTTGGCAAACATCTTAAATTTCCGGATTCATACTGCCACAATGATCCTAAGACCACCACAAGAAAAATGTGAAGAGACATGATAATATGCCTCTCATTGCTCATGGCTTTAAGGGAAGTTAAGCGGCATTGGAATTTGGTGGTTATAGTTCCAAATAAACCCGAAATTTTTTTAACCCTTTGTCGAGTGCATTTATTCTCTTCATTGTAACAGTGGACACATTTCTGGCGAAGGCTGGAATGTGACCTGAGAATCACTGTGATTATTTTTAAGGCGACGATAACCAAGATCACTACCTGTAAATAAAATCTCATTGAATTTACTCTGACTTTGGCCTCCCGAGCATCTGTCAATCCAAGTCATACATCTCCCTCGATATTTACTCAACTACTAGTTTAAAGATGAGGATATATTTAGAAACCACACCCTATCGAGTGGCCTCAAAGTCATTACCGCATGCTGGAACAAACGGCGGCCCCATTCACTTGCACTTGGCTGCCATTTCTTGGACTGTAAATCTGTGTTGGAATTAAAAAAAAGTGAAATCAGTGCTGCCAACTCTATTGATGGATTGGTTGGAGATGCTTAAAACTCCAAAGAATGGTGTACTTCTTCGACTAATAAACGTACCCCACCGTCGCCAGACGTTGCTTGCTCCCATTTTTGCGATTTCAACACGTTCACGACCAGGATCCCAGGCGAAAATTGACCACCGCATCTCAGATGTCTTTTCCGACTGATCAAATTAGTTGTCACAAGTGAAAAAGTATAAATGCTTGCAGGTCAGGGCCATTCTATGCTGGGGTTAGATGAGAATCCCGAGGCATTGGTAGTAGTGAACACGTTAATCCTGGAATAAAATGACGTCTTGTGGGTGGGCAAACTATGTATTCCAGGAGCAAAAATTTATCGCCTTGGGCATGCGTAGATATCAAAATTTGAGCTGGTGTAAAAAAAAACTGATTGTGTGCTGGATCTGTCTTTTTTGAGTTGGGAAAAGTGTGCACCAGATGAATGTCTGCTACTGAAAATTTCAAGCGGTGAAATGTTTGGTGGGCGAGGGAGTCGACAGCCAGTAAACGATTTGAAAGATTCTCGTCTGATGAACAATTTCAGCCTTGGGAGACCTGAGCTGAGGCCACGGTAAATGAACTGAAAGCTTCTAAAAGTTGAAGGGGAAAGATTGCATAGTTTTCAGTAAGCCCTCAAGGTCGGTAAATAAGCTGGAGAAAAAAAAAACAATTCTTAGAAGTAAAGTCGGCTCCTTTTTCCACTAACCTTAAAGGGCGATCCACTAAAAGTGCATCTTGATTTCCACTTCATAACAGTCCACACATATTTCAATCATTTATAGATGTCGAGCAGGCTCGTTTGTCTTTGGATTGGTTTTTTCGAGGTGCGCTATTTCTTGCCACGTAGAACGTGAAGCAGACACAGAGAGAGGGGCAGGGACGGCTGCATCCCCTGATGACTAATGGCTGAAGGGCCCCCACGGTCGCAGCCACCATGGTTGTGTGTGCATTCCTGTGTTTGTGTGTGGTTGATTTATGGCGGGTTGACTCCATACGCCTTAACCCTAACATCGTGGGCTTTACCGATTCTTGCCCCCCCAACTCATTCACCTCCTTGCACTAGTACATCCTCTTCCCAGTACATATGCACCACTGAAAACAGTTGATCCCGGAGGTCGTGATGGCTGGATTCGTCTGATGATTAGAAAACAGATGTGACCAAAAAGTATGGGGAATAGTCACCAAAATTTCTTGTGAAGAGCTTTACACAATTTGGTTTTTAGTCCAGATGCATTGCGTAGGGCTGGACGACATGTTACAAAGGGAATACTTTTTCGATTGCACTTAACGGCAAGTCCCATTTGATTAAATTCGGTCTTAATTGCATTCACGACTGTTTTGATGCCGCTTGACCGTTTATCAGCAGCACATCCTTCTATTTTATTGCTTTTGGAGACGTACCACAACTAGTCTCTTTCGCTTGGGCAACTCATTGTTGGTCTCGCTGCTCCACTAGTCATGTCGGGGACTGCGAGATAGACGTATTTGTCAATCGGCTAATGTTGCTTTCCTGGGGCCTCTCCACGGATCTAGCCATCCACAGCAGATGCCTTACTTCCCTTGACACTCTGAAAGCTAGTCAGCTAATTTCTTGGCGACATTGACAAAGTTGTCCCCTCCTTTGCATAGTAAAAGCGTCAAAAATATCTCACCACGCTGTCATCAGTGTAGCGCTTGAGCTGATCCGAAAGATCACAAGATTTACTGATCCACACTTAGCTCTTTTATTTCTACAGAGGAAATGCGAGACTAGTAACGGGAATTAGGTCCGTGAATCGTGGAAAAGCCCCGCGGATTAAAAGGTGCCATAGCAATCCTGCTACATGAAGGCTTATCAACTTTAGGTAAAATTCTTGCTTTACTACAAAGTGTCGCTTTGTGTGATTGGGCAGCATCGTAAAGGCAGACAAGTTGGACCATAGGCAGAGAGGTGTCATGTCGTCCTACACCTGTCGAACATGTCGAAGAAACTTTTTCCCCAAGTTTTAAATTTTATTCACAGTCGTAGGTTAAGCACTTCCATGTCGTATAACAAACCCACCCAGCGTTTTTTTTAATCTTTTTTTTATAAAAAAGACGTAGCATGCACTCAAAAACAGGACATGACAGAGAAGAGGTGGTAGTAAATATGGTTAGTTGTCTAGCTAAAAAAATCCCTCGTCAAGAGTAGCAGTGCCATTGTCTTCCCTTGACCGTGTTTTGACCTTTAATCTATGTACGCCTATTCGGTCTTGTGATTTCTTGCTATCAATGAAGGGGATCACGATGATCACTCACATGCCTCACCTCCCATTGTTTGAAATTAAAGGAGTGCTGAATCACCGTATTTAACGGTTGCTAAATTGACGAGAATAAGGAATGCCCTTTCTCCTTCGGTGTCAGGCGCAGACCTTTAAAATCCTGAAACAATAAAATGAGAATGCAGTTTCAATCAGAAGAGGACTTCATTAACCGCTCAACACATGCTCTTTGTGAGCACAAATTTTCCGTTTCAGATACACATTAAGTTAAACAGCCATGCAAATGCGATTACATCGTGCGACTTTGGCTAAGGTCAAACCGACTTCTTATGCACTTGATGCATTCACATTTCATTCGCGCAGAATTGCTGTGCGCAGCCGCTGCATCTCTCCGCCTGTGGCAGATGCAGAAGATAGTCGCATTCTGTGAGTGACAAGCGGGAGAATCCCCC
>NW_020170389.1:234437-252019 GCF_000524195.1 Echinococcus granulosus | reverse complement strand
CCCCCCAATTATTTGGTGGCTTGAAACAGTGTTGGTGTGGCCTGAAGTGGTGTACTTTCAATGTGTAGTTAACGCGTCAGTCTCGCCTTCCGTAGGCTGCCCTCTCCTCCATTCAGACAGTAAAATCGGTTAGCTAATTAACTAATCCGCGGATTTCTTTCGCTCCGTCATACTTTATCTTAACTGAGTAGGTTTCTGCAAGTCATTCCTTACCTTTTTGTTAACCGCCATTATCGTGACGCTCCGATTTTCCTCCTTGAGCCCACGCCATCACACATAGATGGCATTTGATTGAGGGGAAAGGAAGCAGCCTGGAAAGAGGAAAACAAATTGGAACCAGTTGGCGCCATGCTGGAGAAGCAGAAGGATCTGGGCAATGGTGGCCAATTTTCTTCCAGGATCTGGTAGTGAATGTGCTAGCACTAATACCAATCGTTTGGCTTCCATTTGACGTCACTTTGACTTGTGAAATCACATGTCACTTCGTTGATTCCACGCAAGAGTGTGGTAATGGACGCGAGAGCGCCTTACCAGAACTGTCAACGCACTTTTGCCTGTTTGCTTTCAAGTGGTAGCGTTATCTAGGTCAAGGACCTTGTCTCTGTCGTATTTATCAGCAGGTTTACTACGCCAAACTGCAATTTCCAAAAGCGCACTCAAAAAAGGACGTTGCATAGGGAAACTTTGGTAGCTTAGGGAGACTTGAAAGGGCGTGAAGGGACATTTCAAGATTAAGATACAGGTTGTCAAAGAAGCCACGTGATACTATTGGATTCGATTGATCCTTCGCATATGCTCCTATCTGATGTTTTGGATGATGGGTATGTCATCCTTTTTGCGTCGCATTTGGGATTCTATGATAGATTTAATTGAATTTTACTTGTGTACCCTTTTTCAATAGGAATGGCGACTAGTTTGTTTCTCTCATTACTTCCTTGCATTAATTTTGGAGTACTAGTAAGCGTAGTCCACGCGCGACCATCTTGATCTAACCCCAGACAGGGTGTTTCTCGAACCCCTTTTGTAACTTCCACATCGTTCCAAGGCTTGACATCTGGGTTCCTCACAAACAAAACTTTTTCATCAGCTTACCTATTCATCTCGACCAGTGCTATAGAGGAATTTCAGCTCTCCTAGCTCACAAAAGATACGCTAAATGTGAAAGTCCGAAAAGTGTTATTGTCCCACTCAGACCGTGAACATTCTACATCTGTTCGATTGCTTGAAGTTAAGTCAATTTATTTACGGCACCCGATCTGATGTGGACGCTTGTCGTAAACTGGCAAAGAAAACGAGTCAAAATAGATAACACTACAAAATACAGGTGATTGGACCTCCATGCTTTTGACTTCTCAATTCTTACTTTGTCTATCGGATCCCAAGAGGTTCTTATAGCTCCTCCGGATGTATCGCTTCAATCCAGACTTTTCAGACGATTAACAGAGGTGAGAGGAAGGTTTAAAAGTCTTTGGACTTCAGCATTTCTCATTGGAAACGGTGAAGAGTGTAGAGTAAGTAGTGATTAATTGAGTCTTAACGCGTTCCAGGACCACTTCTGCTTGGCACGCCGGCTGTCACTCTAAGTCGTTGAAAAAGATCGTCATTCCGTTGTGATGAGTTAAAGGGGAAAATCGTTTCCTCTCATAAGATGAACATTATGGGCGAGAGAGGTGTAACGGTAGCGTAAATTCATCTCCATCGTCGTTTGCGTGCTCGTTTTCTTGTAACGTCGTCACTGAGTACATTGAAAGTTTCGGAACTGATTGTTCTGCCATGACAATGTAGAGCACCCTATAAGTCAAATTGCCAAAAGGTAAAGCAACGGGGAATGATGATTAAATCCTAGAAGTGAATTGTTTTGAGAGCTGAATGCAGGCGTTAGATTTATGATGGAGGTAAGCAAATAGGTTTCTGGGGCCTTTGCAGTAACGGTTAAATAATTGCAAAAAGCGTCTTGGAATATTTTGCTCAATTGAAGAACCGCCATTCCCAATCTGTAATCCAGCTGTCACAGCTGGACACAAGGTATCTGTGAATTCTACTTCTATAGGAGTTATTGTCTCTGGAAGGCACGACAGGGCCTAGGCCCAGCCATTTCCATTCCGCTTTCACTGTTTTCGTCCATCCGCTTAATCACTTTTCCACAAGACCACGTTATTGTCTAATGCTAACACAATGTGGAGGACGGGTATGGGCGTGATGAGGTTGAGGGGGATGAGGCACGAGGACGATGGTATCTCCTCCTCGTGCCACTTGGTCACATCCCAAAGTGCAAGTCTTCTTACTGTTAAGTTCTGGGACGGTATGAGAGCAAGGCACACGAGGTGTTGTGCTGTGTGATATTGTGCTCGGATGTGCTGACTCGAAGGAAAGTGGAAGGGGACTTTGTTCCCGCCTGTTTTTAAAGGCCAAGCTATTTTGGTGCACATTTTCGAGTTGCCTTGTGTGGAATCCACAGACATCAGTCGCGGTGGTTTTTGGACAGTGATCAATTGCGTCTGCAGTTCATCATACCGTGCCAAAACAAGTGAACATCCACACACCGACAGGCGTACAGAGTGAAAAGAGGTCTATTGTGAGGATGAAGTGGTGCCGTGAAGCTGCGGTATGTTGGGTACCTTAGCAAATGTTGGAATGCACCAGCACGAAAGCAGTTTCCCGTTACAAGTCAGTCAGTCGGTCAAGAAGTTAATAGAGAAATACTTCTTTCTCAACAGGGAGCTTCCATGAAGTGGATAAAAGAAGCGCAGAGGCCAAATTGGTAACCCTTGGGGTTTCCCGTCTGTCATCTGTGGATGCATGCGGCACCAATTTGCTTATCTTCCACGACTGGAGGGGCTAATGCAGATGCAAATAACTTGTATCGGAACTTTCCATTAAGGGTGATTAAAAGGTGTTGGTGCGTGAGTCTCGACCCAACGTGTCTGCAGTGGCACGTGATTTTGGATGATGAAAAATGACAAATGGGAGGTTTTGCCTCCCCAGCGTAATGCACCATAAATTAGGTGATTGATCACCAATATTAAATGAATTTGTGCGTTATGCTACCACTTACTGAGTATCCCACGCATCACTTTTGCCCATTGCTACGCAAACAGTGCAAGGGGCTTCCCCCGTCCTGGCACTGAGCTGAAGTGGTTTCATAATGGCGGTAGGCTGGACTCACCACCATCAGGTTTATTCAGCCTACATTAGCTGATGTGGTGATAAGTTGAGAGTAAAAAGGGGTGGGAGGACGGAGACGGAGGTGACAGGGCGAGTTAAGTGTAGTGTATGGATTTGCCAAGTGCCTGTTCTTTGCAAGACGTTGAATGGAGCTACACCGAAATCCGCACGAACACATTTGCCCATCAGACGCTTCTGTACACAGTCTTGGCAACCTCAAATTCTATAAAATATCAGATTACCAGAGCGCAAGTTCTAATGACACTTTTAGTGCTTTATAACTGGTTCAGGCCTGCTGGGGAGAATTTCGGATTGCAACTGAAGCAAGTAACCATCTCGATACCATCTGACCTCTGCAATTAATAATTTGTTTTTAACCTGAAACAACCACCCGAGACGCACAGCTTACCCTCCTCTAGGGCGTCAGGGCGATGAGCAACCTCCAAGCTGAATCAAGACACAAAAATGAGTCAGTAGCAGCTTTGCTCTTTCCTCCCCTCCATCTCTATTTCCCCATCCCCCGCCGGTCTGTACACTCTCATTAAATACTTATTCGCGCCTTATTTAACGGAAGGCCTTTTTCGCCCCAGCTCCAATGGCACAGCTTTTTCCCTCTACTGTGTGCGTCACTTCATGCTGGGGCCACGTGTGGGTACCTAACCGATTCCATTACCGTGTACTGAATACCCACACAGGCTTGACAGCATAATATTTGCCTATCCTTTTTGACTAGTCATCACGAGTTTCCATCCTCTGTGTGTGACTATTGGTGAGTGTGATTGTGGAGAATTTGTAGGGTGCTTTGCTATTCTGTATAATTTTGTCCAAAAGTTGTTGCCTGGGTCACTGTGACCCTGCTTATAGTGTTTTTCATGGTCAAGGAGCGCCAGAAATGGGTTCAATACATCCCTAGATTTGATTCCGTTTGTTGCTTGTCGCACTCTTAATAATTAAGTGGCTTCAAGAGGGTTTCCACACATTTTAAACATAATCTGCCACTTTCGTAAAAGTGTGCCAAATGTCGGGATCAAATGCTGTAGGGTTTCAGACGATGCTTCTTCGTCAGTTGCTTGGGCACTCAGTGTCTTGACACTAAACTGTCATAAATCAGGACATGGAAACACCCAGCTCTCAGATACGGCCTTCCTGCCCCTTCTTAAACTGTTATTCTTCCATTTCTGTAAATCAGTGCCTCGCAATCGTCACTTTAACCGGACTTTGGGAGTTTTCAATTTGTTACACTAATCTGATCATTTTGGAACCATTCAATCCACTCGTGGAGGAAACTGTATGAGCAGAAGTTATATTCATAATGTGGCCACAAGGACTTTGGTGAATTCATGCTCCCGGAGCACACCCTTTGTCCGCAATACGCAGCATTTGATACCGGCTATTTTTCACATGATGGTGAAACTATTTTACCTAGACTGAAAAGCCACCTGGCCTACCGGATGGATTCGGTGTAGCGCTCCGAGATTTTGCCAAAGACGAAGCAAGACGATGCTAGGGCAGGATATGTATTCTTGACGTACAGAAGGGCTTAGGGGCTACTGGCATGGCCCAAGGCCAGACCGCCTAGCGTAGGTGCGATGGTGGAGCCCTCAATGATCCTTTTTTAAAATCGAGAGCTAAACAAGCAATTGAAGTATAGTACTAGTTTCTTTCACACGTTTTAAACGTCACTATAAAAGTATGAGGGGCTTTTGATTACTTGTAATTTGATATTTCTTAAAGTACAAGGCATTTTTTAATACAAACTATCATAAACTTTAAAGAAATTTAGTACATGGCTTGATCTAAAGTTATTCAAGTCCCAAGCGTTTGGTTGAAGATAGAGGTAGTAAGACCATATCTAGTGTCCTAGTCGGTGTCATTAGAATGGCAATAAACATTAGCATACATTTGTAACTGTACTACAACCTCGCTAAAGCTACCTCTATCTTTCCCTTTTCATACCATTCGCGGGAGCCTTTCTGTGAGTCCCCGCCTTAAACCAGCACTGGTTTTCTATAATCCTCATGTGCCAGTACTTTCGGTAAAAAGTCACTTATGAAACTTGAAAGCCGTAGAACCAGACACGGCGACTGTTCGACTAATCTCATCTAAACCCCTTTGGTGGCAACTTAGGCTGACCACGCCCACCGACAATCGCTTCGACTTGTCTTTTTTGTCAGGAAAAAATCGAGGTCAAATTCAAAGTCTTTCAGCCGTCGATAGGTACATGGATGCGACATTGGGGATGAGTGATTTGAACTAGTTAGCGTGGAAAGCGGTTTTGTTTTGGGGGTTGGTGCGCCTTGCAGTGTTGTTTACCTGTGATTTGTGTTACTCCGATTATCCGAGTTAGGAAGCGGGGACCGTCAGAAAGTCTTTGTACTTAAGTACTTTAAGTTAAACATCCCGAAGATGAGAAGAGTAGCTAGTGATTTTAACTGAGTGGGTCATCTCATTGACGACCTTGTCTGATGAACAAACGGTCGTCCTTTCAAAATATAAGATGTCCACAAAATTCACTTGTACATGAGATGTCTAAGTCAAACAAGCATTTTTGATTTCACTTGTTGCTGTAGCAGTAATTGACACTTTGGTCTGGTTGCCAATAGCCGACGCTCAGCTCGTGGACCAGTTCACACACTGTTTACTAAGCTATCAGACAACGGCGGCAGACACTTGCGTGCTTTTCTACAGAAGTGGGTAAGAAAGCGTTAAACCTGAATCCGCGGATATCTACTCGTACAGCAGACCTTAAACAGGTAAAGATACAATGATAGGATGCTCAGTGGCTTAGCAGCACGACATATAAATGAAGGCACCAGTAAGTACGTCTGTGTGTCAGTGACGGTCGCAGCTGTGTAGTTCCTAGCCCGCGATCTCGACGGTCAATGCGGTGAACACTTACTGCCTGTGCTGTGACGAGATCGTGCAAGAGAACAGTGATTGGAACACGGTATGCTTAAAATAACATTTGCAAAGTTGAGATTTTCGTACAGGTCACGAATTGAAGTAGGTTTGAAATATTAGAACTATTCAGATGGCGAGGCTAACCTTTTTGCGCTGAAGCTGCTTTGTAGATGTGGTTAGGTTAGTGTATGAAGAAATAAGTCAATTTTCCTCCTTCTGAAACTTTTCCTATTCCTATCTTGCAAGAATATAAAGGTGCCGGTTTAATTTGAACTTCTATTGTAAAGTATTTGTGCTAATGTGATGGGTAGGGAGGACTTCATACTTCCAGCCATCGCCATCCACGATCACGAGGAACAGTAGAATGGTAAGTGAAGAGGTTAGAGCACGGCCTAAGTCTCAGTTTTGGTAAGGTACATGAGCGCATGTGTTCCAAATTGGTGCCTGAGCATTTTCTGTCGGACTAACTTGAACACAGGCGGTTAGACATTTGTTTCCAACACAATAACTCACTTTGACTCGGACGTAAATCCCATCGAGGTTCGCTCAAGGATATTTAGCGTTTTGGTTGAGTGGTCGCCAGGGTTACTCTAAGCATTTCTCTCATTTCTTCCTAAAAAAATCGAATGCGTCTGGCGCACTTGGAGGCGCGCAAACTATGGATTCCGATCATTTGATGACTTCATGTCTTGAAAGTTGGCTTTTTCTTGTTCCCTCTAAGCCGAATCATTTTCATTTGAGGACTATGTCTCACGATCTCACTTCGCATAACTTTATAGTGTTCAGGTTACCCCTGAAGGTGCATAAGTAGCACAATCGGAACTCCATTCTAAGCAGTAACATAGACTAGTAAAGCTAATACGTGGCCTCCGTCATGTTTCAATCGCCGTCCTTTAAACGCTTTCTGTGAATACCCACAGCATTGCCAACCGCAAGTCTTCGTATCAATTGAGGTCTACTGAGACAGAAAGGAAGATCATACGATGATTTTCCATCATGACGAGAGGCTAATTAAACCACGCTATGTACATCTCCCAGATTTAGGGTAGTATTCTTCTATTACTTCATCTATTTTTGAACTGCATGAAACGTTTCTTGAGACTGGATGCTGTTTTACCGGGAACACATTTTATATGCAAATCGGCTTATGCTATAAATCGAAAGAATTGAATTCACTGTTTTGATTCCTTCTCTGCCTAAATTTTTCTCCAATGTCTCCCACTTCTTTGTTAGATTTAATCCATCCTTTACTGTTAAGTAATTCTTATCTGAACGATTTCAAGTCACTCACTTCTAATCTCGTTTCGATACTGACCTTGATGAAGAACTTAAAATTGGAATGAATATTGTTTTACCGGTCTCTTTGCTATAAACTTTCACACACTCGGTCAGCCACACTGGGTGCCATTGTTGCCGTATCAATTGGCTGGCCATATTAGACGCATGACTCCTTTCCTACACCGTCCAAAGCGCCAATCTTCCTTCCACCACTTCCACCATTGTCGCATCCAAGTTACCTCCCACAGACGTTGCAAGTCATGCAAGCTTAGAAGCAGCTTTCCTGTAAAATGCCAAAGGAACCTGTTGTCTGGCGGAGGAAATGTCATGAGTGGAGCCCGAAATTAATCAAACATTCTACACTAATAACAATTCCAGTTGTTGTCCCGGAATGCCTATCTCAGTGCGCTCAAGAAAGTGGCATCGAATGGGATAATCGCTTTTAATATTTCCGCTATACTTATTAATAATTGTTTAAGAAAATCTTTGTTGTTTTTTTAGAAATCGAAAAACTACCGACTAAGCATGGGATCCCTTTTCCACTCGGTGACACTTCAACCTGATGAGACCATCACTATCACCAAATATCAGGCCAAGTATTTTTCTGCTTTTAATGTCACATAGTTTTAGCTAGTAGCCAAAGTAGGTTCATTTAAAAGTTATCATTAAGAATTGGGATTTTATGGTCAAATATTCTTAGATAATTACTCCCAAAAGGACAAGATTGTATGAACAAACATGCCTGACTTAATCACATATTTGAAGTAACTAATGGAACATAGGGTGTCCGTTAATTTCACACTTATAAAAGACACTGCCTCTGGAAGCCAAGACAAAGCCTAGCTTTAACTACCCGGGCCTATATCACCTTCATTGCTCACTTACCCCATCAATTTCGCATGTGATCACGTAGTTGTTCAATGCGAATGCTGAGGGAAGGCGATGATAATCACCTAGCGCTTGGAAGAATATCAACAGAAGGTAGAATGCGTTGGACGAAGATGCGGATGGGGAAGAAGAGGGTAGGGGGGAGCCAATGGAGTATTTCCTTTCCATCTCATTCCAACCTACTTCACGCCAGTGTGAGCTGCAGACTTTCTCGCTGGTCAATTTTGTGGTGGTATGAGGTTTTGGCGTTGCATGATGATGCTTAGTAAGAACAAGGAAAGGGTTTTTCCTCAACTGTTTCTGAGGTAGTTTTTTTCCTGGCACATCTTCGAGTTGAGGTGTATGGAGTGCATAGACCTCAGTATCAGTGGTCGCTTGGACTTCATCAATTGACAGTCAGAGCAATCACCTGCGTCTGCGGTCCGCCCCACAAACATGTACACACACCCATCTACAGACAGGCAGAGTAAGAAGAAGAGCCTATTGCGAGGAAGAAGTGGTGCCGTGGAAGTGCAGTATGTTAGTTTGCTTGGCTGATGTTGGAATGCACCAGCGCAAAAGCAATTTTTTTATCACAAGTCAGTGAAACTGTAATTGAGAAAACATTCCATGACCTGAATGAAAGAAGTAGAGAACATCGAATTGGTAGCTTTTGAGGCTCATTGTCTGTCATCTGTGGATGCATGTGCCACCCATTTGCTTGGCTTCCTCGACTTCGGTGAGAAGTTAAATGCATGACTGAAAGTTGTTGTCGGCACGTGAGTCCTGACTTAACGTGTCGACAGCGGCTTGTGATTTTGAATGGTGAAGAACGGAGAACAGAGGGGTTTTGCCTTTTCAACGTGATGCATCACGATTTGATGATCACCAAAATTAAATGGATTTGCGCGTATCTTGTGCCCTGCAAGTAGTGTGGGAGGCTTCTGCAGTCTTGGAACCGAGTTGAAGTGGGCTCCCAATGGTAGCAGGCTGGAATACTCACCATCGGGTTTACTTAGCTGACATTAGCCGATGGGATGATGGGTTGAGAATAAGGAGGGAATGATGGAGAGGAGAATAAAGTGAAGCTTACGGACAGACTAGTGCATGTGTATGATGTGGAACGGATGAATGCAGTGAAATTGGATTTGACAAAGTGCCTACTAGTTGTAAGTCATTGGATCTAACCGTACTGAAAACCGCATGAACTTTTTTGTTTACCCTATAAAATCCCAAAGTGTGAAGAATATCACTTTAAAGGTCATGAGTGACCCTCACGGCAGGATTTGAATTGCACAAGATTGTATGGGCTTGCAACATTTCATGACATTTTTCAAAAAAAAACCAAAACCGATGTCTCCCTGTGACCAATGAAAGTGAGGTTGGTACTGCGGTTGGACGCGAATACTTTTTTTCTGTCCGCACCACGGATTGACGTAAGCAATCCGTTCTTAAAAGTAACTGCATGAGATGGAACGCTTGTTTGCCTCGACAAAACCACTTATAAATAAGTTTGTAAGTGACGATTATATGGTGGACTGACTCATTTCCACCGTCAGAATAGGGACTTTTGCCTGTGAAACGAAATCACAAGAAATAATTATTACTGACTCACCAAATAGCGATTGATGAATTGGCCACTGTGGACGTCTAGGCTTGATAGGGCATCGTTACCGAGAGCACTTGTAACCTTTTAAAGATTTGTTTTTTTCCCGGTTGCAAATTATGCGCGCAAGTTCCATCGACACACTTTTTGTTCCTCACTGTAAGTAGCCTGAAATTTCTCCAATTTGTTATTCTCTTTTCCATTTTAGACGGGCACAGAAAATAGAGAACTATGCAACCACGTACCGTTACATGCTGGAGGTGCCGGATGGTTTGACCTACTATCCACTGGAGATAATCTTTACGAATCGCTTGATATGGGCCTTCAATTGGAGCTATCTTGACAACCTCGTGGCAACTCAAGGGGTGAACGAGTCCTACGAAATTGTCGCGGTGAGTTGAATCCCCTTTCCCCATATCATCTGCACGAAAATTCGAGCATTCAAGGTAGCTCTGAGGACGATGGGTACAGAAAACTTCAAAGATTAGAAGCACAGATTGTGTAAAAAGAATCTTGTGTCCTCCATCGTGAATGTTGAGCCGCGACAGACCTGTGTTACCTTGAACGTCATCACCTGCGTTTTGTGGAGTTACTCTCCCGCACCGGCCATTACAACAGTAATCGAGTGCGGTTAATTTAGTGACAGGGCAGTGACGGAAATTTTGCAATCACTTATGGCCGCAGCGAGAGGATTTTTCGGAGCTAACGATAGTGTTTCATATTGTGGAATTCGTTGAGTCAATCTATCAAATTTTTAATCAATTGTCCTTTTAAAAGAGTGCAGTCGTTAAATCTTGCTTAAGGTCGGATTACATTCCGCTCCAGTCACACTTCAAATTCTTCAAATCAAAATCCATTAAATGAAATATACTATTTAAAGCGATTCTGCAGATTTTGTGATTATTGGTGTTTCAACGCTTCTCAATTATCCGTTCGAACTATTCCCTACTTGTTATAGAGTGGAGGTGTCAGGCCCTCTTGTCTCACTCATCGTTTATCGTTTTTCGTCGTTTTGGTTGAGAAATTTTGCAACCTTAACGCCGACCTTGCCTCATTCAGGGCGACGATTGGAGCAGTCGCCAAAGGCAGACATGATTTTAATTGCTTTCCATCCAAAAATTAGTACATCAAACGCAGATGGTCTTAACTGCTTTAAGGTTGCCAAATACTCATACGCGTTGTTTTCCCTAGTAATGCTTAACCAATCGCAGAAAGCGTCTTAAAGAATAACTTAGCTACGGAGTATAATACCACTAAAATCTCTATTCTTTTTACAACAAGACCCAAGGTACGTGTGAATTTCACTTCTATAGAATGCATTGTCTAGCCTTCACTGCATTGCACGACTGATACTAACATTGTAAAGGATGAGTATGAGTGTGGTAGGGCCGAGGATTGGGGCGAACGAGGTAGAAGAACGAAGATGCTGGGGGTGAGGTAGTTTCTCCCCCTTCGTACCACCGCGACTCATGTTAGGGTGAAAGTCTTTTTAACGGTAAGTTATGCGACGGTGTGGGGTATTGAAGTACGAGGTGTTGCATTCTGTGGTGTTGTGATCTGATGTGTTGATTCGTAGGGAAGTGATAAAGAACTTTGTTCTAAACTGTTTTTAAAGGAGTTTTTTCTCGCGAACCCTTGAGTTGCATTGTGTTAAGTGTATAGACCTCAGCCACACGGGTTGGTTGGACTTCACCGAGTGAAATAGTCGTAGTCATCACTTGCATTTCCCGCGGAGTAGGAAGCGGCCTATTGTGAGAGTGAAGTGGTGTCGTGGGGATGCGATCTGTTAGTTTGCTTGGCAGGTGTTGAACTGCACCAGTACAAAAGCGATTTTGCATCACAAGTCAGTGAAACAGTAAGTGAGGAAACCTTCCTTCTCTAACGATGAGTTTTTACTAATATGAATGGTAGAAGCAGAGAGCACCAAATTGATAGCCTTGAGGCTTATTGGCTGTCATCTGTGGATGCATGTGGCACCCATTTGCTCGGCTTCCACAACCTGGGAGGAGAAGTGCAGATGCAAATAATTTGCTACACAACCTACCTTAAAGCACGACTGAAGGTTTTCGTTAGCACGTGAGTCTCGGCTTAACACGTCGACAGTGACACGTGACTTTGGATGGTGAAGAATGGCGAACAGGGGGTCTTGCATTCTCAATGCGATGCATCACGATTTGGTGATGGATCACCGAATTTAAGTGGAATTGTGTGTTTTCATACCCCGTACCTCGTATCCTGTACTGCGTACTGCACACCTCATCCACAGTATTAGAATGGAGTTGAATTGAATTCGTGATGGGGGTAGGCTGGAATAATCACCATTAGGTTTATTCAGCTGCCATTAATGTATGTGGAGATGGGTTCAGAGCAAAGGAAAAGGTGGAGGGGAGTGGAGAGTGTAGCGCATCGACATACTGGTGCATGTGTATGTTGTGGAATGGATGCATGCAGTTAAAAGGATTTGACAAAGTGCCTACTAGTTGTAAGTTGTTGATTTAAGCTGCACCAAAACCGCGCAAACTTATTCGTTCACCTGGTAACGAACCTCTCGACTTGAATTGTCAACGCAGCATAATACCGCACTGTCCCTAATTCGAAACATTTTCAACTGTTTACTCACTCGAAATAGGGAGTGTCACAGTTGGCGGCCCATCTGCACACGTTCCGTATTATTTTCATCGGCCTACATCACGTTTAATCTCCAAAGACGGATCTTTTTTTACTTCAGCTAGTCCTTTTTTATTGGACAAAAGCATCCTGGGAAGATGTTATTTTACCGACGCACGTTTTTTACTTCCTGTTGCCAGTCTTCAAGTCAGACAATATGCTATTTCAAGCGCTCTTTTTATCCAATCGCCCAATTATAATTTCCTTGCTACGTTTGATAACCCGACATGCCATCTCATGCCTCCTTGTTTTTTTATATCTCCATATTGCCACCCTTCAGTAAAGATAGAAGCTGTTTATCGTCATGGTAGAGAAACTAGAACGTCACCGACTTCAAACATGACTCATAAATGCCTTTTCCATTACTTCTGTTTACGGGAGTTTGTCGCTGAAATGACTACACGGCTTCTGCCAACTTGATGTCATAAAGCATCCGCGTTCTGGATTATAGTCCATTTTTTTGAGGGCGACTTCACAACTTAGTCCAGTAGAGGTGGGGTCATTCGATGCCAAAACCATCGTCTAGTCGACGCTTTTCATGTACCGACCATGCAATATGGTCCTGGCAACGCTATTCAACATTGCGACATCGAGCCTTAGCCAAAGAGGTCTTGTGTTCTGCCTTAAAGTATTCGCGAAGTCGAGTCGAAAAGACCACCCTTCTGAGCAATACGACTCTCGGATGAGAGAGGATTTTTACACTTAAGATTAGCTCCAGGAGGGTATTACTTAATGCCAGCCTCTGAAGCATTCAAAGACTGTAGCTGGATCGTCTTTTCTCATTTGCAAGACACTTAGAACGATTGGCTGTTTGCATTGCCAAAAAGAAGCCAGTAATTTTTTGAATTGTAATTGATGTCAAAAGTGGAATTAGAAATCTTCCCAGGTCTGATTGAGCAATCGGTAGGAAAAAAATTAAGAGTAGTCATTGTTGGTAGTTAAACTGGTCTCACCACTTATTTATTACTGCCAATTTACACAGTCAACCTATTTGCAGAAAACGAGTGTCTTAACGTGTAGTAACACACATTCAACTACCTCACCCTCCTGACGTCAACAAGATAAACGCAAATTACTTTGGGGGAGGGGGTGAAGGGGAGAAGGTGGGTGAACTTTTGTCAGAAGAGTTGAAGGATTGGGAGGCCGTTTTAAAGGTCAGTACTATGGGAAACGTTGCATTGAGGCCTCGAGTGGGAAACGTCTTCTGTTGGTCCCCTCAACTAACTGTAATACTATAGCCGGTGACCTTTACTGATTTTGGGGGTTTACTATCGAAGCAGAGGTGCTCGAATGAGCAATCACTGGGTTCTATGATCGTGAAATCTTCTTGTAGGTAAATGCACGTCTCTTTGTGGAATTTGACAATTTATACACTAAAACCAGCCACCTGATTAACCAGGTATGCAGAATATATTTCATTTAGCACGCATTTTAAAGCCATCAAGACACTTCGGACAGATTTTTGAGATGAAGTTGACAGTGGGTAATGCTTGTGTGAAGGAAGGTAGGAAAAAAGACGACTCTACACTTGATCCAAGTTGGCAACGGAGATGCTTTCCAATGTGTGTGGATTGCCAACAGGGTTTTTTCTTGGCCAACGCCCCAAACTGCACGCAGATTTGGGGGAAGGGACGACAGTTCTTTCGCTCAACTCTTTGTTTCTGTTTGTTATCAATTGAAGGTATTCAGATGGTTTGCAGTTCCTTTACTTAAACTATCTCTGCTTCTCGGAAAGGTAACCTTGTCAGTAAATTGCGCGGATCCATTAGAAATATTTTTAAATGCGTGTGCTTCTTTGGAATTGTGAAGTACCCGATTTACCTAGTTAGCTAAAGACATATCACTGTTGGCAGGTAATGTTGAACTCGCTCCAGCCTTGTGTCACTTGGAATCGTGACCTATCACTTTCTCAATAATTTGAACCCTGAGGCTGTAGAATAGGGCAGGAAAGATGAATAAATGCGAATATTTTGTCGCATAAAGTAAACATTACTGAAGTTTGGACCTTACTGCTTCATTGAAAAAGGAAATTTGGTTAATCGAACTTCTCGTGATTCGACCTCCATGATAGTGACGTTACGCCCTGCTCGCGTCACCTACATTACTAGCCTTCTAGCTCACATTTCGGTAGACAGTAGAGCTATTTCAACACTATTGTGTCTGAGGACCAATTAGAAATATTTTTAATGCCAGAAAATGTAGCCGATTGCTTCATTCCTTTGAAGAACATAATCTCAGAATGGGTTACATTTCAGTTAATGAATGGCAGTAGTTCATTTGCGGTGGATTGTTGAATCGGAAGAGACTCACGGCCCAATGGCGCTGAGTTTGCGTCGGCTTTTGGAAACCACCCTAATTTCAAATACGGCATCGTGGTTAATAATGTGACTAGACAAGGAATGGATAAATTTACGTGATCTACAAAAGAACGGTTTAGTAAAGCTAGAAGAGCTGACACCCATGCGAAGATGTTGTATGCCTCTGCCCACGTAATTTATTCTCCTCTCCTCCCAGCCCTTTTGTACGCCTGCACTTGGGTGGTACGAGTTTATAACAGATTAACTGAGCTCTTAAATGTTATTATTCAAACATCACAATTTCCCTAATTACGATGAAACACTGAGGGTCGTATTTCTTCTGCCTCACAATTTGTGTGTACGTGTGTGTGTGTGTGGGCAACAGCTCTTTGCACACTCGAAGTGATGTGCGTAAGTGCGTTTTCCATCTGTGGCCGGTGTATGTCCATTTTACGATTCTGTGTGATGGATACACTTTTTATTTAGCCCGAAAAAAGTTCCTTTAAGGACGTCTCCAACCCTTCTGATAGGTGATCTCGTAGAGGTAAATCTAGTATACTGAATTTCAATGCGTTTAGAGGAACCAGTGAAGACATTATGAGGCCTACGAGTCTGAAAGTAGATTTGGTATAAACGCATAGAAGGGCTGGGAGACTAGTGACAAAGCTCCACGCTACCAGTGCAGAGAAGTCGAATTATGGAGAACTGAAAAGGCTTGCGTAGTTGCGCATGTTGTTAAATGCGAATATTGCCTTTCCTGTCCTGTCTTTTTCCCAACTGCCTTCCTTGGTGCTTCGAGTGGGTGTTCTTCTACGCAAGCCATCACAATGGCATTCAACTGAAAGGCAATAAACCGCGAGATAGGTGTAGAGCTCGTTTACTGACCTCCCATTGGTATGGAGGAGGGCTTGCGCATTTCGCCAGTTTAGCTGTTGTATCTGTCAGGTCCCCTGTTTTGCTAGTGGCTTTTAAATGCCATTTGCACCCCGTAGGATTAGTTACCCGAAAGCTTCTTAACAAGTTACTTCAAAGTATTTACGTACCAGCCCAGCTATTTGTTTCAGCTATTATCGGTTCCTTATTAAGACTGAAAACTACTATGACTTCAAATTTTGCCATAGCGATTTCGTCTTTTAATGATGAAACGCTTAAAAGTGATATTGTTGTTAGCTAGTTAGTGAATTTCTCATAAAGCTTTACTCCTGGGTACTCACGGGAGCAGGCATCTACAGTATAATTCTTTTTTTTGTTCTGTGATGACTTGCAGTAGCAAGCCTTTCCATTCCTTTGAAGGAATCTCATTTTCTAGAGACTCGAGACTCACCCCTTTCTCACAAAACTTCCATTTCCTGCAATCCTTTGAGTTGATTTGATTCATGTTGAGTGACTTCATCAGGGTTCGTTAAACACGGTGTTTGTCGCCTCTGCATAATTTCCTTTCCTTCTTTTTGCAATGCTCTCTCTCCCTTCACCTTCTATGGGTCTTTCCTGGGCGCGCGGGCATCTTAAAACCCGGCCAACCGCAATACAAAGCCGGCCCTCATACCGAAAAGCGCAAGCAGCAGATGGGGAAGAGATATACCCCCGCTTGCGTTTGCATGTATGCGTGTGCTCCTATTCCTGGAGAGTGTTGACTTTAATTAGTCCTCTTCTTGGCTTTGAGGCCTCAACCATACGGAGCTAAGAACCGCAGCACTGCAGTTGCCAACGCTGGTGCACTGGTTCCTTTGTTCGCGTTCGATGCTTGGAATGAAAGTTACTAAAAAGTGTAAGCGAGAGGCACTTTCTATGCTCTGCAGGAAGAAGCTATAGCATTCGATTGGTAATAGGTGTCCTGACCAACGTCCGGAGAATTTCCGAGACTGCTGCTGTGGAGCAAGCGGTGTCTTGATCCACCTCTTGTTGTTGTGATAAACAAATTCATTTCATTCACCAATGCGACTCACCTCTAGCCACATCAACACAACACCCGAGTTACCCATGAAGATGCTCTAAATATACCATTAGCACCGGAAATCTAAAGCACCGAGGATATAGATGGCAAAAATTGGACTATGCTATTCTACAGGGAGCAAATTTCTTAAGCCAGTTGCTTTTCTCAGAACTACTAGCAAATTTTCTCCTTTCCACTTTCTCTTTATCCCTGTGGACTAATCCTGGGTTCTTACAACATGCAGGTTTTCAGAAATGGGGCGATCTTTTAGCAAAGCTTTTGATCATGAAATAATCATAGTGTGGACCTCGGCAAAATATCACCGGGGGGGGGGGGGGGCGGGAATATAGAGGGTGAGAGGTAGGAGGAGGACGAGAATGCGGCAGTATCTCCCTCCTATCGTAAAGTGCATTTCTTCCCACTGGTGGTGTGAAGTCTTGTTGTGTGTCCTGATGCCCTTTGGGTGTGTAAATTGAACATCCGTTCCAATGAGTGGCTATTCTTGGCTGTTTCGCGTATAAGTTTTTCTTGATCACCTCCGAGCTGTGGCGTTCCTAGTGGATAAGTCTTAGCAGCAAGTGTCGTCTCGACTTCATCAAGTGAATCTTTCGCAATGATAAATTGAGACACGAAGTATTTTAGTCGTGTTTTGGGGATAAAGTGGTGGGCGCCATGAAAGCGCGGCGTAGACAGTAAGTGCAGTACATGGGGAGATGTTTGTTCGGGCAATTGTTCGACTACACAAATACAAAAGCCCCTTCTCACCGCAAGTTTGCTACCAAACAACCTAGCAGCCTTTGGTTTGTTTCAAGTATGTGAAATGGCTTAGCAACACCAAATTGACATTCTCAATACATGCCAGTTGGGC
>NW_020170389.1:222404-234337 GCF_000524195.1 Echinococcus granulosus | reverse complement strand
ACTTAATGAAGTGGTTTAACAGTCGCACGAATGCAGGTTTTACAGTCCACTGGAGCGAGATATTGTTCGGTGATGGGCGGCGTTTTATTTTAACATTCCATTTAAAAGTCGGAAATGGAACTGAAATCCAAATAACGAAACGATGTTTCTCCACCTCTAGTAAGCTTTTTTTACTTCCTTAAGAAATTGAAAAGGCTGTCAGGATGTATTTCACCTTATTTATCCACACAGAAGTGACAAGGGAGCTTTTCAAAACGTTATTTCTTTTTTTGCCTTAGGGCTTATAACCATATGCACACATTCAGGTTAACGCTTGTAGACATTTCCTCTCTGTGTGTATTTTATCTCTGAATGGATAATTTTGTACCTCAGAGGTGGTTTTTAACGCGTAAAACAGCATACCCGTATAGTTATTATTTAGGTAGGAGGAGCTGAAAAAGTGGCTTCTCTACACACACACACACACACAAGTACAGTGCGTTCACCCAGAGCCCATTATCTATCGTAATCGAAGCCTTCTTTTAATTTTTGCGGGTCTTTAGCTTCTGAATTATCTCGAAAGGGGTCTGAGTTTTAAAATATCCTTTGCGAGCATTTAGAAGAGTTGGTAGACTAGCAGATGAAGTTTTTCGCCTTTGCTGTCGTGTTTTGGGCGTTGTCCCCCGTCGGAACAGTATCAAAGTAAATATCAATCTACTGTAGGACAGAAACGAAATCAAAACGTGATCTCTTGAACTTTTGAATTGGATAATAGTCATGCATCTTAGTTTTCGATGAGTCTCCATCTGCTACGTTTTGTTTGCAGGATGCTTTATGGGGAATATCTTCCACAGCAAGCGTATTTCACGCACCAATCACCGTTCGTAGGAGTATTTTCTCTCAATCCAAAGCCGTAGAATAGAATAAAGGGGCATAAAGTGGTTTCTTGGATCTATCTACTGATTTCATTTATTCTTGCCCTTTATCAATCCAATACTGTTCTAATTATACCCGAGTCTTTATAACATGGAGAGTTATTAGTCTTTCACAGTTCCTTCGGATAATTTTGGTGGTCCTTTATTTTATGGACGATTTGCATCTGTTCAGCTTTGATCTCGCCCTAATGCTTATCATGATACAAAAGTTGAGATCGGCGCATCTGTCATAGGTCAACACGTTTTCAATGACCTTTCTGCTGTGTGAGCCTCCTTTGTTTCAATCGGCCACATCGATCGTCTTTCTTTTCTGGCATTTCCTAGTGTAGCGTCAATCGCTTTTTGAAGCTCTAGTGAAGGAAGCACGAGGAAGAAATGGTGTTGTGCATATCTCACCACATCTGCTGTTACCTTCAGGGCATTCTAGATTTGCGTACTGACCGTGTAATTCCTTTTCTTCTTGGAAGTCGGGTTTTCTTTTATATTAAAAACGTTGCATTGGTAAACCACACTCTGGCAAGTGCCGAGGAGTGTTGGCCGTCCAGAACAAGGAACGTACAAGCGACTTCACGTCCCTTTCAAACTTTAGACTTCCGCCTTGTGATCTTCAGGATTAAAACAAAAAGTACTGTTACGATGTTACAATACATGCAAATGCACTATTTTTTGGGTAACTCGTAGCATGGGTGAAGTGGACAGTTTGTAGAAGACCTGAAAGAGTCGATCAAAAACCATCCAATAAGAAGTCTGCGCTTTGGGGATAAAATCTAGTAATAGTAGTTTATTGTGTTCTCTAGGCCTTCTAGTACACGAAATGCCCTCTTCGACCGTTTTGCTAGTCGCAAATGATGAAATTCATCTTACCCGTGGTTCATTTCATGCTAGCATTGTGAGGTGCATTCGGTGCACTGAATTTGTTATTTTTACTGTTTAGCAGTATACCCCACTGAAAAGTTATTTTTCTCTCTCTGTGTGTGTGTAGGTGTACGCATGAATAAGCTCTGAGATTAAATCCACAAACCTTTCAGGTTAGACTGAATACATAGCATTTCAGTTAGGAGTCTTCGCAGGGCCAAAATTTTACCCATCCTTAATGTTGTGGCTCACATATTTTCACATCAGTAGGGTAAAAGTTAATTAAAGTTGAAAACTAGGATCTCAAATGATGGATACATAGCATTTTTTTCCATATTCGAAGTAACGCTTTTAGTAGGAGGTATTTTGGTAGCTCCTAACGAGTGTTTGAAGAGGGCATCATATCAGGCGAGCTAGGAGCGATTGTGCTATGCAGGCTGTTTCTAAGATGTCCTTTGTGACAAAAATATTCATATATCTGTATGTATGCTCTTCCAACAGCGCGGTCTAGGCACTCCCTTGTGACATAGGCGTGACCTTTAAACTTCTAATTCTCATAACCAAACATTACTACCACCTGGGTCAGCACTTAAACTTCCCCTATAATCCACATATTTCGGCCTCTAGTGTCAAGTTTGACCGTTTTTGTCTGATCTGATATTGCCATGCATTTTAAATATCTGGTAGAGGGGGCTCTCGGCTCCATCTATTTGTGTGTATATGCAGTGCCCTGAGACTTCCCTGAAGACGAAAGAAGGCCTAATACTTGGGCAGAATATGTAATGCCGACGTAGAGAAGCCATGAGGGCTACTGGGATGTCCTGGAGGCCATGCCGCCCAGTGGAAGCACAAGTTCGGACCCCTAGGTGTCCTTCTTTGAGCGTCGTGTCCGGCGCTCTCCTTGGTCAACCTCCTGCGTCGGCTATCACAACGTAGCCGGTGCCATAGGAAAAACACCTATGAACCTTCCGCGCCAGTCATCGAATTGGCGTACAACATCACCGGTCCCTCTTGCCAATTTCACTGGATCTGGAGTTTCCTCCTGTTCAGAAAGTGTAGTGGGGGAAGGGAGGATGTGCTGGCCATCCTGTTTGTCCATCGCTAGTCGTAAGAACACTGGCTTTAAAGCACAGCCATTTGGTAAAGATCGGAGACTAAAATACCTTCGTGGGGCTAAGGTTTCGCGTCTGTTCCTCCTTGCCACGTTGTTCCCACTTTAGTGCTGCCCAGCCACATCTATCTGGGTTCTATCCAGCGTGTTCACTTACTTGACATCTTCAAACAGGCGCCTTAGACAGCTCTGTAGCAAGCTTTTCCAGATGGCTCATGGCTAGCGTCGCCTCAGTTGTTAATAGCTTTCCTGCAGACCACAAAACTGGGATAGCTGCCGAGGGTAGACGTCAGTGTCAGCTCTGCTGTTAGAAGTCGTCACCGGTTCTCCCATCCGTAGCCTACGCACTTCCTCTGTCCCAATAAGACTTACCATTCAGCAGTAGAAATGAGGTCAGTTGTCCTTTAAGATCAGGTTCGCTTTCCGCTGCCACCAATGTAGCTTCTCGAGGCTTCTCTTAGGACGGAAGAAGACAATGCTCGAGCAAAGCATGTATTGCTGACGTACAGAAGAACTGGGGGAGGGCCTACTGGCATGGTCCAGAGACTGTTCCGCCCAACGGGAGTACAAAGGCGGAGCCTTAAGTATTCGTAAAACCGAAACGAAGAATTAAACAATAATCGGATCTTGATACCTTTTGATTATTTTCCAGTTAAAACCCCACCGAATTCAAAAGGCTGCTAAAATGTACTTTTGTTGTCTCCTAGGCTCTCAAATTCTGGCGCAGTCGCTTCCTCATTTTGCCTGCTTTCAAGGACACGACACGACGACTTGCGGACAGTCTGCGAGAGTATGTCAAAGCCTTTTGCTTCCATTTGAGAAGCTATATTTTATTATCTAGCTATTACTAAAACAGTAGCTTATGTCGGTTCTCTTCCTCTGTGACTAACTTTCGATATCAGTTCATGTTCAAGGCTAAAATCAACCATTTGAAGCCTTTAACTAGTAAGTTCTGCCCCATAACTTAAGGAAAAACTTTAAGTCGTATGTGGGAAGTCTGGAAGTTTATTTATCGTTAACAAGCAGGACTAGGGGGCGGAGTGGGGAGCTCCGTACCACCATCGTGGGACGTCGTAAAGCCTCCCACAAGAGGCTCGATTCATTCTTGGTATCTTTCCCTGTGTGCTCCTTTGTGGCTGTTCATTCTGTGCTGGCTGTCCGAGCCCTGGTTGAGTGGTGTCAAACTAACTGCAAAAGAGAAACGAAAATCGTACATCGACTTCAAGCCACGGGGAGGAGGCTTCTGAATTCATCGAAACAATTTCACTCCGTTCTTAAATTAGCGGCGCCCTTCATTTGTCGCTTACTTTGTCGGTGAACTGATTTGAAAGGATTTGCCCTTGGGATTGCTTTTCGTAGAAACAATTGTTTAAAAGCAGCTCATCCAAAATTGCGAAACCCTTTTATTACCACGCTGTTCGGACTTGTGTCGCCCGATCGCCTGCCTGGGTTGTTCTCAGCTTCCTACTGTATGGGGAGGTGGTATGTGTTTGGGTTTCGGTCAACGTTGATGCATTCCTTCTGGATATTAATTCATTATTGGCTTTTTCTCTAACTTCAGAGGCGGGATGATTACTAAGTAGTAAATATTGCTTTTAGTGGTCTCCACAGATTCTATTGAGTGGAGACAACCGTCCGGTCCATCCAGACATAAACCACCTTTGGAGCATCAGGACGCAGGGGTCATACCCTTCTCAATAAGTGAGAATTTTTGCGCATGCTCCTACGCGCTGCCACCGTGGCTCTCGAGTTATCCCCTAAGCAGTTCTGTCATGAACCCACAGAAGGACTGGGCGACCATTGCTATCGGCGTGGAACGTTTTATAAATATCAAGTGCTTTTGCCCATATATTTGCCTGAAAAGTTGCGATTCTATTCTAAGCAACTGAATATTTCTCCACCAATCTATAGTCGGTGTGAAGATGGGGTATTTCTATTACCACGTTGCTATGATACGCTGTCATCGATGGTGATTTTAACTGCTCTTCTTTTTAGGTAAGCTAGGCCAAATGGCCATTAGTGTCCTCAGTCTTGATGAGTGGGCATTTTCTGACACCTCAACTGTTTAAATGCAGATGGCGAACCTCTGTAGCAGTGCAGATGGGTCACGTCAAAACGGGTGTGGCGGGTTTTCGGAACCTTCCTACTCCGTTGCCAGCGCCACCACGACAGCTGAGTTTTGCACAGCTGTTGCATCTCATCACAGCGTCCGAGTTGTCCTTCAGGGCTTCATAAGACGTGCTGATGTGGAAGTGGTTTTATTATGTGTATACTGAAGGGGACGAAGACGAATAACTGAATTCTATGCTAGTGTTGTGGGGAGTATTTCGTGGGATATTTGAAAGGACCTACGTACTATAAATTACTAGATGAAATGCATTTCTACAAAGTAAATCCAAGAGATTTTGCTAGTCCTAATCATCCCCGTTTTTTTGCATTCGATCATGTAGATGTTCAATGCGTTCTACCAAAAAAAGGTGATGATCGTCACTTGACGCTTAGACGAACATCATCAGAAGGCATGATACATTTGATGAGGATAAAGATAGGGAAGAAGGGAGTAGAGGAGGGAAAAAGGTAACAACCCACCCCCATCACATTACATCCCATCTCATCCCAACCTATTTCATTTCATTGTACGGTGCGAACTGTCTCGCTGGTCAAGTTTATGGTGGTATGAGGTCTTGCGTCGCATTATGACGCTTTGTAAGAATAGGAAGGGGGCTTTCTCTCGACTATTACCGGAGGATTGTTTTCTAGCAAACCTTTGAGTTGTGTTGGGTTGAATGCGTAAATCTCAGTCGTAGAGGTTGTTTGGACTTCATTAAGTGGAACAGTTACGGTGATCATTGCGTCTGCGGTCCACCACATCAATGCGCGCACACATCCACATACCTACAGACACGCAGAGTAGGGAGGGGCCTGATGTGAGGACGAAGTGGTGTCAGGGAGGCGCGATATGTTATTTTACTTGGCGGATGTTAAAATGCACCACCACGAACTTTTTTCCAATCACTCGGTAGCATTCTACTACGCAGCAGTTGTTAGATTTTGAACCTCATCTTCGGTGCACTCCCTGTGACCGTTTCAGTGTTTCAGCCACCATTTGGGTCTTTGAGTTAACCGAAACTAACCGTGAGATGTAGGCTTGGATCTGCTATGTTGAAAAGTCCTCCGAATTCTAACCGTTGATAGGTTGCAATGAATGGATTCATAGCTCAAAGGTGGAATGCTTTTGTGGTAACAATTTAGTAGAATAGCGAGTAAAAGATAGTATCTCGGACCTGCGCTCTCGCTTCAGTACCACTCTAACGCTGATCGTCCACATTTTTGGTAAGTCATTGTCTATTTTTGGCAATTTTGGAGGGCATTAAGCGTTGACTCGCTTTCCATCACATGTTTGTAAGTAATTTGCTTACTGACGACTTCAGCTAGTTCAATTTGGACCACGCCCTGTTGGTGGCCATGATGTAGCAGCTCCACAAGATTCAGCCATACATCCCATTACCTTCTGACGCTTTTTGGGTGGCGTCCTTTCAGTGCAATTGAGATTGTAATTTTATAGTAGGAGATATTCGAGTGTGAATGTAACTTTGCTTGAAATGTGAGGAGGAGCTGGGGAACTGAATTAGAGGAATGGGTGGGGAGGGTTGAGCTTCATGCCACTAGGATGGAGGCTAAATGACGGTTGACTGAAAATACCCGCGCAGTAAACCATTCAGTTAGATTGGTAATAATTCCACTGCACCAATTTTACTGGCTCTCCATGTAGTGGAAAGTAGGCAGTAGAGGGATAATGAAAATCTAGGTCAAACGATGCTTTAGCGGTCTTAGTCCTTCCTGAGGCCATAGGAGGTCATAACAGTAGGGCAGAAGGGCTGGGGGACTACTGGCGTGGTCCAGCGGCCATGCCGCCCAGCAGAAGTACAAAGGTGGAGCCTTAGTGCGCCTCGAAAACCAAAACGAAGAGTTTTAGTCGCTTCTCTTATGACGCACGAATTGTTGGTGCTCTTGGACCAAGTCGTCAGAATTTGATATTCAATTGTAATCTACTTTCCCAACTTGACCCCGAAAGAGCATTTGGCCACATTCTTGCCTTCGTGAAATTTGAACTTTCCCATTAAAGTACAGGAAGTTAAAGTGCTTCTACTCGGCTTAGCCGACATTGAATATCCATTCCGTTGGGGAGTTAATTTCGTTCTTCCATTCATGAATTCGACAATGTCCGCCTTTAAGGTATCCGATTTATGACTCTAAATTCCGCTTGTTTAATCAAATTAGAATTTTTGTTTTGTTCATTTTATACGCATTAAACCATTTGCTTTAGACGCATTTGTGGCAGAGTTACTGGGGTATGTCGGCGTTTAGAGCACTCAATTCCCCCGCGAACAAAGGGCCTACAGTGGACATTACTCACTCCTCTTAATGACCCCAATGTAGAGGTCACTTAAATTTGCACCTGCGCTCTTCACTAAAAATGCCACTATTGGTTTGTGTTCTCTTCTTTACGACACGTGACCACGCCTCAGACATGACCTGTCTAGCTCGATACGAATCGACCTTGTTACAAGTTGTGTTGTAAAAAGGTAGATGTTTCCAGTATCCAGTGCGTCATCTCCATAAGGCATTCAAGAGAAAGCAGTAAAAAAGTGTGCAAAATCGTCCACCAGGTACGAAATTCCCGAGGCTCTCTAAATACGTTGCAGATGACTCCTTTTCAGTCCACTGACATAATCGCATCGAAATGCTAGCTGTGCGTTAGTCTCGGTTTTTCTTTTGTTTATGCAAGTCATAAAACTGTCACGCTTTGCTCCAACCGTCGTCCTGCATGCGTGTGCGCGTCTAGAGGGCGTTTCTGAGACATGGGATCCTCCTTTTAATCGTGCTAAAAGCCCACCCCTGCAAATCTCGAGGTCGTTTTGACTACTGACATCGAAAATGAAATTTGCAACTCATTGTATACTCAATTTCACGGATCAATGGCCCGAATTCTCTTTTGGAAAAGTTGATAAATTGTGCAGTTTTCATGCCCTTTTATTGATGCTAAATGTGCTTTTCACACTTCAGGGTAATTATTTTGCCCTTTTTTCCGAGCATTGAAAGCTTAGTCGATTTCGGATTGGCCGGGACTTCTAATAAGATCACCAAAATTTCGCAGGCGTTACAGGTTTCGACATCACGATTGAATGTGGGAAGTAACATCCTCCTATGCCGGCTCCAGCCTATCATAATTGATATCACTATTTGTGAATTCCGGAAGAAAAAAAAAATAAATTTTCTTGTTCCGTGTAGTTTTTTTTTGGAATGCATTAAACAAGCGCTTCACTTATTTTCGTTTTATCTTGTTCAAATTTAAATACGACATCTCCCGAAGTTGGAAAACCCGTCAAAATATGTTCGAGAAGTATTTGTGATGTTCTCTGATTGATGGTATGGGCCGGGATGGAATGGAACGGGGATGCTGCTTCCATCTCATTTGCATCTTTATGCTACGTCTTCTCCGGGCTCCAAGTTATGGCCACCGCCTTTGCATTAGCCCTAGACAATCACGTGACCAATTGCGTGATTGAGTGGACGGACAGTTGGTTAATAATAGTGAGATGGGAGCGGAGGTGGTTAGAGGGCTAGGGTTTTTACTACCTTTTATTAGCGTACTCAGGTTGTCTCGTTTAAATGGAACTATGAAATTATAGATCGTAACCGTAGTTATATCAATCAGGAAAATATTTGAATAAGCCTTCCGTAGATATTCGGTTTTGGTTTTAAAAACCAGTTGATCCTATTCAACGGCATTATACAAACACATTGAAGAGCCTGAAGACTAAGAGGCGGAGGTGCTATGCAGGCTTAATCGCAGAAGATAAGAAAGTGTCTGTAATAACAAATACCGCTCTGCTACTTTTCCACCGTCTTGATGTCGACGTCCTCAGTGATGAATCTTGCTCCAAACCGTCATCACGGTAAGAAAACTTGCAAATCCGAATTCCACAATAATGATGCCTCGATGGACTTAATCTATTATGCAATGTAGCTTTTCTACCTTTCTCTATGATTTTATTTATTCTTTCCATTGCAACTGCAATTCTACTCACCCGTCTATCGGGGTTTTTTCAAGCCTTACCACTTGAATAATTTTCAGATCTTCATATTTCACCCGTTCATTGTTTCCGCAGAGATATTGTTATTACCTCGCTTGGTGAACCCTTTAAACTTGTTCAGTCCAGACCTTGGTCCGTTTCTCCATCTATAGACTCCACAAGTTCAGCCCTCCACTGTAAATGCCATTATTGTACAGCAATAACTGGACGGGTTTAGCCATTGGTTTTGTTTGAGGTATTGGTGGAAGTAACCACGTTCTTTGTGATGAGTAAAAGCGTCCGAGTTGCCTCTGAAGGTATTGTGGGGCACGTGAGATCAGGAGTACTTTTTTTGTAAACACAGAGGAGGATGGAGAGGCTGTTGATAGTCCTCTCTGGGACCACTATATCATCTTGGCTACACCCATAAACAGCCAGTTTCTAAAGCACATTTGGGAGAAGGGGGAGAATAAAAATAGCCTTAAAATCTGTAGACTTTTTGCTTGCTTTCTCACAAATAAATGTCTTCTAGGGCGAAGGCCAAGGGGACGAGGGTGCGTTGCGATGTTTACGAGACTCCGTTGGCGTCGATCGGATACGAAAAGCTTTGTGACAGGTTCATCACCTTCCTGGAATCCCTCAATCGAATTCGGCGCACCAATGTGCCCCACAGAGGCAAACAAGTAAGTCCCACCCCCTCTTTCCAAAGATTTTAGGAGGAATGATATTGCATTGTCCACTTGTATCATTTCGTCCAAATGGTTACAAGTTGTTTACCCAGCACTTCTTTGTGTTAAAATTCGACCGAAATGAGCTGCAAAAGAAGCCAAGACAACTTTTAGAATCTCAGACTTGGGAACAGCTATTGAGATGGGAAAAATAATATAGAAAGACCCCATGTAGTCCTGTCCCTATTCAATGCCTGCGTGGAACTGCTGTCGAGAAGCGGTCGGAAAATAAAACTGCCAATTTTTTAATTTAGTTTCCCTATCTACCTCTTCTAAATCCTCCATTTCTAGCGTCATCCTACCACGCCTAGTGAAACGGCGGTCGCAGTAAGTTCTGTCCAGTGTCTCTGCTCACCTCTCTTTGAAAGAACCTCGTCTTAACCGGTTTTGCTTTGCTTGTTTGTGGTGTAGGTGATGATAATAGCACGCTTGTCCCTATCATTTATTTACATTATCAAAATAGGAGTTTTTTCAATGCTTTCTCACAAAAACTTCATCCAACATCAGTGGTAAACTTGGCCAAATATTGGTTCACCCGGTCCAGTCGGAGTGAGGGTATCGTGACTTCAACAAGTTTCTGGTCCTAGAAAGAAGCATTCACCATTGAGGTGATTGATTCAGCATTCATAGTAACCTGTAACAACTGAGCTACTCTTCCGTATTTGAGGAGCCGAGCTACATACCACTGAGGTGGAGGCCGGTTCATGGGAGAGGCGGAAAATGCTCCTGGTTCAGCACACAAAGCAACAAATCCTGTCCACTTTTTACGCATTTGTGTTCGCTCACAACTACGTTAATATTAAAAATATTTCAAATTCCTCATGCTACTCCTTCTTCAGTAATTCATGATTAATTAATCCTTAATGGTTTGTCCCACAAAGTTGCGTATCAGTATTTTCTGTCCATAGCAGCTACTACTTAGATGTCCAGTCATAATTGCTCGTGCTCGTTTGTCAACACAATTGTTACTCGACCCGGCCCCCAAGGAAAATTGAGCGTCACGGCCGCTCAAACGCGCGTCACTTTGAGTTCTGGTAGTTAACTCCAGATCGGGAACATCATACAAACACACTGTTTGCGGTACGGTTTGGTGTAATCACTTGTACAACAACAAAAGCGCATGGAATATACTTGTGACTTCGGACTTAGGTGAGGAAGTTGGGGTGTCACCGATGCGTGAAGCTGGCAGCAAACACTTCCATTTCATTGTTCCCTATGATTGACACAATGGTCTCCAGCCAGCACTTTAGTCCCCACTCAGCTGATGGATTCTGGAATCTCCACATCTTTATTGTTCTGCAGAAGTTTTTTTATTTGAAAAGGAACTTTGATTTGGGCTGAAATCTATCCTTCTGTACACTATTTCAGGTAAAAACCGGTAACTAATCAAGAGCATCAGGGATAATTTCCCCTTTCTTAGAGGAAAGCTCCAAGATGGCTTCTTTCGTGAAGTAGAATTTGAGGGAAAGTTGATATTTAGGGCTACAAAGTGCAGCTGGATGTTTTCCATAGTTGGTGGTCCGATTTGAATAAGGAAATGCGTCTACACTTCCCGCGCGCATTAATCACTCTTGTGGACATTTCACATTTCTCTCACACCTCCGCCCTCTCTTGAAGCCGAGTCCACAACTAACGGCTTCGGTAAATCCGTTCCTGGCTGCTCGCTTACTCACTCACACTCATCCACCCATCTAATCGCCTCCTTTTCATATTTATTGTGAAATAACTTGCCCTCAAAATGTCACATTTAATTGAATGACATTTTGACACTTAAAAAGACCAAATGCGTGATTTCGAATTCACGCTTCTCCTTTTGTACAAATCAAAAATGTTTAATATGTATCACACGTGTGTGTGTGTGCGTGTTTACTCTGTCTATCAAATTAAGCTCTGGCGTGTAAGGTCACCACAAAGCCGTCAATAGACTCGTTTTGTGGGCACACATAAGCACTGGAAGATTAGTAACATAGATTGTGCAAGCAGAATCGACTCACATTACTGTCGTAGCGATCAAGTCATAAAAGAATTAAGAGGCTGTCACACTATGCCTCTCCCACTTTAGGCGCTCCCTGTGATTACTCTTCTGTGCTGGTTATCAGAATGAAGTAATGACATTCAAATGCGTTCTATTAGACACACCTTCGATTGACAACTTGTCCTGGGGAGTTTTACTTGGGACTTAAAGTTGTTCCGCAATGGGAATATGCCTTAGAAAGTTCGTGCGGATTTTACCATGGAATTGCAAAGC
>NW_020170389.1:189495-222304 GCF_000524195.1 Echinococcus granulosus | reverse complement strand
ATGGATGTAAAAGCGTCAATCCATTGGTGCGGTGCCATTTGCTGTGCCCTCCGCTACTGTCCTCGTTTCACGAGCCCGCCCCCGCATCATAAAAGGTCGGTTGAATGAACTTGATGGGTTTTGGATTTGGTTCAAGGTTGCCTGCTTTGCGAAGCCGAGTCTACCTCGCCTCCAAGGCTGTACAAGCCCATCACACCACGTGGGCAGCATTGGGAGAAGGTGAGGTGTGCGGTGTGCGGTGGCATACGTGAGTGATGCAACAAGTGTTTTGTATCCACACAAACAGGGAAAGAGAAGTCGCGAATGCATTGATCAAATGAGCCCCATCCACACACCCCATGCATTGACAGGTGACAGAAAATGAGCCACAAGGACTACCAATTTGGTGCTCTTCACCTCTTTCCTCACCCACTTCGCAGGAACTCACTGTTGAAAAGGCGTTTCCTCACCCACTGACTAACCAACTGACTGACCTGTGATGAGAAATTGCCTTTGTCTTGCTGCATTTTAACATCTGCCAAGCAAAATTATACATTGCACCTCCACGACATCACTTCGTCCTCACATCAAGCCCCTTCCTACTCTGCCTGTCTGTAGGTGTGTGTGTGGATGTGTACGTGCATTGGTGTGGTGGACAGCAGGTGCAATTAGTCGCCATGACTTTGCCACTTGATGAAGTCCAAACAGCCTGTTCAACTGAGGTCTGTGCATTCAACGCAACGCAACGCAACTCGGCGGAGGGTGCAGAAGCTTCTCGTCCAATTTGTGGTGTAGAATTGGAGGGAGGTGTGGAATGTGGTGTGTGGTGTGCGGTAGTAAGTAGGATGTAACGACCAGAACCATTGAGCAAGATTCTGCATTCACCGTAATGACGGGTATCCTGTCTCCACTGGTGCATTACTTGGAGATGAGGGTGTCATCAAGAGGAACCTGTGACCATGTTGGAAGTGAGCAATGGAACAATTGATCCGCAACTGCATCAAGTGGGAAGGAAAAGTCGTAAGATACACCGAGCAAATGAGTTTTACCCAACTGGCATGTATTGGGAATGTCAACATACGGCACGCACCACTTTATCCCTAAGGCAGGACTTTGCATACCTTGTGTCCATGTGTATGTATTTTTGTGCGGTGGATTGCAGCCAGTTGTTTACTTCATGAAGGCCAAATGTCAACTGTAGGTGAGATTTGCCTTTACTATGCTATACAACTCAACACAACTCATATCCCGCAAGACTCACAAACGAAAAGATTTGGACTTCGGGTTGGGATCGGCTGAAGTTGGATGGAGATGCTGCTTTGACTTCATTTTATCCTGCAGATTTCCTGCAATACTAGTCCTTCAAGCATCAAGTAACGATGCTTACCGTTTCCTGGCACTAACATTAGAAAACGGCATGATCACATGCGAAATAAAATAGTCGTTTGGGCAATAAAAGTGGGATAGAAAGGGGGATGGTTAGGATTAGATTTTTATTGACCTCGTAAAAGTGGTAGCTTTGGGTCTGTGTCCAGTTGGGAAAGGTTTAATGGTTGTAATGCTAATTACTCCTACGCATAAACATACTTGGGGCTTGATTATAAAAAGCACCATTAAACTATTTGGTTACGTTTAGAGCTCCCCGAAGTTTTATTCCCATATTGTTTTCCATTGGCCCTCCATTGCTAGCTTAATACCACTCAGGCATCTGTCTGGGTTGTTCTTTTAGCTGCTTGTCACTCCAGGCGATGTGTGTTACCTCTCTGATCTAGACCTATCACTTTTTTCAATCATGTGATTGGAGTAATTTCCAAAGTTTAATGGCTGTGAACCTGTGCGGACTTATTTGCCCACAACAAATGCCTCTCTTCCAAACCTTTTTGGCATGGTAACTGGCCGATCCGTTTGAAAGGAGCGTCAGTTTCCTTCTCAAGAGCTGAAAGGTTCCTTGTATATCCTACCGTTCCGCCAACAATTTATCGTCCGGGTGGGTAACCCCTGAAGTAACTTTTTCCATAAACTTAAGTGTTCCACTAGCTAGTCTCCTAGACCTGTTATGAAAATATTAACAGAACACTCATGTTTCGGATGGAAAAGGGAAATTTTACGAGGAGTGTGATGGAGGGATTAGCATTGCTAGCTAAAAGAATCAACTCACCATGAATAATTAAAGTATTCGAGTGGCAGTCTGTGGATGATTACAAAATCACTTTTACTGATTGTTTCATACGCTTTAAAATCCACTGGGCGAGGAAGAACAGAATTTAAAATATGTGTAGAAAGAAATTCTGTTCTCAGTCGTTAAACCGGAAATTGTGTTTGAATGACTTTATCGTTGATACCAAGGTGATGAGAGGTCAACTCTGCTCCATGATCTGTCATAGCATTTGAAGTAGCCACAGTCTGTCAACCACTCACTATTTGATTATCAACGGAGGGAGGCCTGATATGTCAACCCGACTCTTTACCCTTACCAAGTCTTATTCGCAAACCAGTTCGCTGCTTTTTATTTCGAGTTAGTTGTCATAGCCACAGGCAATGAGTGACTCCACCGTGTCATCTAAATATAACAGAGTAGTACAGGAAAAGTCCTCTTTATGTATCAAAATTGGGGAAACCAGCTTGACATGTGAACTTTGGTATTACGAGGTATGGGAGAGGGCGCGCAAAGTAAATAAGGGTCTATTTGGTGTTATGACAAAGCCATCTTTTTTGGTACAACTTGGGTTGCTGTCTTGGGGAGGTTACTTGATTTACGCATTGCCAAGAGTGGTTGAGTGCTGATTGGTCGTCTGTGGGCTGCTTGACATTACCCATGTGGGGAGGTTACATCGCAATTTCGAAGGTACGTTTCCGGTTATTGACAGTGACTTGTCATGCAAAACGGACGAGGGCGATTTCGAGTAGGATAAATAGATGCATTCACTCCTCCCCCAACCAGTCACATTTTTGCGGTCTTTTCGTACCAGTTAATACAAGAGCTGGAATGAGCTCAAGATTGGTCTTGATGATAATCGGCTGTGGTGTAGGGAAGCGAGCAAGTCCATTTCACATTCCGAGTAAATTCTCAGTATCATTCGAGTTCCATACAATTCTCTAAAAGGAGGCTTCTTTTAGGCTTTCAAGAGGGTCCGGTTACTGGTAGTGGAGGTAGCACAAGCAGCGAGCAGAAGATGGGTAAAAATGTTCTGTTTTACACCTCATTTTCTGCTCTCCGTGTGATCACTCTTCTGCATTGGCCACCACAGTTTCATTTGAATTAAAGGTAATCCCAAGGTTGTGTTGGAATTCGCCCATCGTGCCCTATGTTTACAAGCTGCACTGAAGACCTCTCTGGGGATGATTTACAACGAACGCTTTTCGTATGTCCATCGCTTTTTGTCGGGGAATCAGTCCAAGAAGCCCTCCTTTGTCATTTCAGTGCTATCCTTACATCTATCTGGATTATTTTCGGACCATTTCAACGTGGGATGACTTTCGCTCATTTTACGCCTTTTTGTGTGTACAGTGTAGGTAGCAGTTGTGTTTATGAACAATTGGAACTCGTTCGACACACCTGTTGTAGTCTTCATGGCTCTTCTATCACAAAGCTTTACTGATGGAACCATTTGCAGTTGATACCTTCGTCCTCTGATGTACCGTGTACCATAACCAACCAATTCATTTAGATATAGGTCTGCCTTGAAGCTCAGGGAAAGGGAGGTTACGAGTCTATCCCACCACGCTGTCAATAAAGTAGCGTCCAAGTCGCCTTTGAAGAAATAAGAGGATGCACGAGGCTAAAAATGATTTTGTTGGTTGTCTAAGTGACATGAGCCGAGTTCCCATGTCACCGGCATGGGGTTCGGATCGTGAAAGACCGGAATAGTTCCTAAATTGTACTGGAGAACTGGAGCAATTGGGTTATATTTCATAATGTTAATAGACGATGCTGCAATAAATTTTACTCGCCTTTAAAAAAGCTTTTCTTATTCTCATTCCATCAAACGCGCTTAAAAGCACCTAAAATTGTTATTGCGTTGTGCGCTGATTTCGTACTTTCATCAGCTTTCGACTCCACATGAGTAGTCATTGCTATATTTGACAACTCTTCCGCAACATACAGGCGAGAGTTGCTGTTGGCACCCATCCAACATAAAAGATTGATCCAACCTCAATCACCGATACAACAGTCCTTTGAAAGCAGAAATAAGTGTTACGCTTAATGGAAACGGACCAAATCATCGTTAATGGAAGGTGGGTACACGAGGTATGTAGGGGAAACCACTTCGACTTGACATTTTACCTGTCGGTGAGGCGTCGAAGATTCCGCGTTACCGTGACCGCAATCTCACCTTCATAAATAATGGGCGATATTTTCCAAGATCTCCTGCATAGTATGTACTTTGTCTCGGATACTAATCTAACGGTTATTATCTGATGAGTAGACAAACTACACTTTCATGCCATAGTTAGTTTGAGTGTAACATTTCGGCTGGTTTTTGGTGCGCTTCAAGGGATTTGATTGTATATCCGGAATACGTTGAAATGGAAGTCATTGCTCCCAGTAGAATCACATTTGACAAATTTGGGTCACATTAACTACTTAATTTGAGGTCTATTTGTTTCATTGACGTTTCGTGGAGTTACGCGCTTTTTGTTCCAGGAAGTTAGGTATATATATATTGCACTGCGTCTACAATGGCAATGTCCGTGGTTAAACGACCGAGGTATTATAGGACGACACGTAGGTCCGATGGCAGTGCGGGACCGACCGCTGGTGTGAAGATCGAATAGCGTGAACATGAAGAGGTCGGTGTTAAAGTATGCTGTAACACCGTGGCTGATGACTCGGGGCTCAAAGTGAGGTGTAATGGTCGCTATGGTGACTACATTTAATTGGTTAGATTAGGCTGTCTACCAACGCTTATCGGACACACCTTAGCAGATACTACTCAATTAATTTCAGCACCATGAGAACTATGCAACTAATGAATGTACCGACCATTTCTAGTTCAATTGGGCGGAAGCGGTGGATCCACAACGAGCGTGCCATGATACGGTAACACCGATGTCAACTGCAGCTCCGCCTAGCAACCCCACTCGTCGTCATGGTACCGTGGCAACACCGACTCTGGATTTGGAGAGGGTGGTGGTTTCAGAGGGTAGCGCACGGTCCGCTGCCACTACGCCAGTCCCACCCACACCACTTGCTCCTCTCTATTCCACTGGTTCGCTTTCATCCACCTCCGTTTCTGCTTCTGCTTCACCCTCTCTTCCGCTTTCTACTCACTCTGAGATCTGGCGGGTTATTGCTGCCATTCTCGATCCCGAGTAAGTTTGACGGCTTTCTGGAATACTTCATTCATCCTGTTATTCCTAATTTACCGATTGGATGCTAAACAAAACGGAGGCAAAAAAGGCGTGAAGACCGTTGTTCTGACTTATCACAACTTCAGTTAAATTGGTTGAAGTCACTTATGCTTGCAAGAATGGAATCCAACTAGTTCTGCTAGGCGGCGAATAGGTGAGATGCATGGGAAAGACGCGTTTAATTGGCGTTTTGAATGCAGGTATGGTCAAAAGATACCGTGGTGATATAATCGCAGCCCTAGTTCCATAAGTAATCTATGATACCTCTCTTTCACCTCTTTCATGGAATAATTTTTCATCAGTTCTGGTAATGCCAACTCCTAAATACCAGGACTAACATCCTTCGTACTCACAGCCCATTGAGTGTGTTACATTTAATCGGCTAAGAGTGGTTCCTTCTCAGCAGTTTTTAGTCCATTTCACCTAATTCAATTCTGGTTTCATTGATGAAGGAAAGTGAGGATACTTGAACTTCTGTACAGACGTTTGTCGATCTACAGTCGCCTCTAATATCTGCCGAAGTTTTGAAGAACCATATTCGTTTTGTGTCCTAAATACCTTGCATTTATGGTTTAATTACCAAGTACATCAAAGCAACTTCATAATAAAATAAAAAAAGTTGCGTACTTTTTGTTGATAAAAATCATTATTAAACTGTTTTGGTGTATACCTCAAGGCAATTGACACATGCTACTTCAACAGTTTAAGTAATATCGCAATAGTAGAATTGTCTTTTTAAAACAGAAGTAACCTTATCAATAACATAGGTTAGGCAGACTAGTCGAAGCTGATGAGATCGAAAAGGGCCACACAATGGCACGTGCAACCAAAAAGATGCCATGTTGTGCCACTGACAAGGTGACATTGCCTTCAGAATGGGGAATGTGATGAGTGGGAGGCAAACGAACGGTCTTCTGCCTACAATTGATGCTCTGCTTTGGAAGACGTATATTTTTCACATTTTACCAGTGTAGAAAGCCCTTATTAAAATTGACTGTGTGGTGACTAACTGCATTGTGCATCCTTTCCTTTTGTGTAACAGGTACGGTTTGACCTTCATAACAGGCACCGCACTTCTCCCAAAGCACACGTTCTGTGCCTACGATCTCACGAATTGGCTCACACGAAATCTTGTTGATATCTCCTCAAAGGGCGCCGCGGTGAAGTATGCACAGGTACTCACACCAGTATGTTTTGAACCGATCGCCCTTGATTAGTAGGGAAAATGTGACTCCGTATTGTGAAAAGCCAATTTAATTTGGAAGTCGAATGGTTTCACTGAATGTTTCAGAGGCTTTTAATTCCCTAAACCGAACGACAAAATCTGCTCATACTTCATCTTGGATTCAACGCTTCTAATTCCTCGTTTCTGGTAATCGCTTACCACTGAAATGCTTGAAATATTCCAATGCCTCAATATAATAGCTGGAAATGAAGGATACTCACCAACATGTCTATTTGGTCTAGTACCCTTGATGAGAAAAAGGGAGAGTCAATGTTGTTTCTTTGTAGGGCCTCCTAAACAGCGGCTACATTTGTCATACCTCTGGAAATCGAGCTCACAAATTCCTGAATGGCTTCTTCCTCTACACCATCCTTGCAGAAGTCACCAGCTCATTGGGCACTCAGGAGACTGGTGATATGCCAAGTAGGCTTCTCTCTTTTTTCATAGATTGATATCCTAAAAAAGAATGTATCATGATGTATGGGTTAACTTAAGAGCGGCGTTTGAGTCAAGCCATGCAAAGTGCTTTTTTTGACGCAATCCTCCGTTACATTGATATGTACACTTATCTCAGTCCTTAACCTCGGTGCAGGAAGATTTGCTAGTAGTGCTGAAACACTCTGGAACGGCCTACAAAAACCATTATGAGGTAGTTTTAAAATTGTAAATGTTCTCAACTGTTCATCCGCTCGAAAGATTCGCCTTTTTGTTGCACTCCATGTAAATTGTGAGTCCAGGAGTCGTTAACGCAGAATTTGGCGGGCGTTTCACGTGCTGAGTGAATGACCTAATGATTGTTTTCACTGGTCTGAGGGCTGAGGATCATCCCGGCTGAGACTGCTGCTGGCCTGTAGATACTACTTTCTAAACCGCTACTTACAACTGGTCGACTGAGCGTCCCTACTTGAAGTCACCAGCATGCCTTCGTTGACAAGTAACTTCGGGGTATGCCCCACGCAGTATCTCAGGCACATCATCCTAATTCACTGTATGTGACCTGGCTTGCCAGTTGATTTAAAACTGCCGATGTGACTTGGACGCCGAGACCAAACTAATCGTCTCTCAGTGATTGCTACCAATAGTCTAAGCAGAATTTTACAATCAACGCCTTTCCTGGATGAAAAAACTCCAATGCACGTGCGTGGCTAAGCAGTAGAAAAAATGCTTTTAAATCCCCTTTCATTGTTTGATTCATTGTCTTAGGTGAAATCGATGCTTTTCAAAAGCCAACTGTCTACGCAAGATGATATGGAACTTCGGTAAAATGGCGCCACAGATCTTCAAGTCTGTGAGAAATCTCGGCTCGTGAAGTTAAAAGAGTTATTAAAGTCGTTGGTAATCTGCTGCCGTTAAGTGGAATTTGACGATGGCAATCTGGGGGCATAGGGGAATGTCTTGAAACCATGCAATCACCAATCAATTTGCCAACACAGTTTATCTATACGAATGGGGTTCAGGGAATCCACCTAACCTGTTCTTCCATTGGTTTAGACAATCGTAAATCGATGGTCGACATTAGGCCTATCAGATTCTCGGATGGCTATGGGAAAGGTTGAACCTTTGCGGATCCCATTTTGCCCATTCGCCCATGCATAACCTGTTAATGCATTCACTCATCCATTGCAACATGTCTAACCATCCAGCTATCATTCCACGCGACCACTTGTTCAATCACCCGTATGTCCGTCCCCCTGACTACCCAACCCTAAATTCAAGTATTCCAACTCATCAAACTTTACCAAACTGCCCAGATTCGCAACTATTAGCCAATCCACCTAAATTTTAAGCTATCCATTTAATAAATCACCATTCCATTTATCCATTTAATCCCGCCAATCTGTTCATCCATCCACCTTGACGTCCACTCATCTAACTCTCCTTTCATCCATCCGTCTGGTGGTTTAAAACGAACGCGGAAGTCGTCTAACATATGCGTAAACTTTATGTAAACACCGGTGACAAAAAAAACAACAAACAAAAAGAAAGGTGTGTAAGAAGGTTGTTAATTAGTACAGGAAATAGAACATCCATCTAATGTCCCCTTTTGTAAAGTGACAGGTGATGCCAAGTCAGCTAAAACCCCAGATATCTTCAAGAAGGGCTTCCTTTTTTGGCTCTCTGCTTATTCAATCGTCTGTCAGTCCTTTCAAACATCAATCATTCAATCATCACGTTTACTCATTCCTCTCGACTTCATCCATACAATCTTCGATTCATTCGTCTATTCATCGAACCATCCTCTCATCCAAGCAACCATCAATTCATCTGTCTGACTGTCCATCTGCCCAATCGTTCTTTTATCCTTTAACTAATTCTTCCCAGTAAATATTCTCGAATTACTTCACTCATTAACCCATCAATTGAAAGCACACGAGAACTTACTCAGCATGCACTCCTATCGGTCCAGGTGGTCGAAAATCGGCGGGTGTCGACACAGAAGCATCCAAATCTTTGGATGTTCGGAAGATCCCCTTCCCCACCACCTACCTGCCACCGTCCAGCACCTCGCCTCTTGGCAGCTTCTCTACGGACTTCCAAAAGGAATGGGTCGAGGTCCTCGTGGTGCGGGAGGCGCCCGCTGTCACCCATCCAATCACCTCGCATGCTCCCCTCGCCTCCACCTTCTATCCCTCATCTCCTTCCTCTGCTGCGTCTTCAGATGAACTAGAAGCTCACTTTGCAAGTGGACTCCTGAGCACTCAGTGTTCGGGTAGGATATTTGGTTTGGAAAACACTTCTGGCATCCATGGTGAGAGATTCGTGCTAAAGGCGTCTTATTGAGCAGTAGATGTTATGGGTGATCTTTCTCATGTTCGCTCTCGCAGTGGGATCGGAGGGTGTGCTAAGGAAGCGTGTAACGAGGGACCTTCGCGACACTTCAACCACTACTGCTGCCGCGGCAGCCTTGAAGCGTCACCCTGAATGGTACTGCCTTCTCTATGACCTCAACTACCACCCCACATGTGCCTTCGTGCTGGAGATCCAATGGCTCGTTGCTTCCGCCAGTCGGCTCAATGAAATGGTATGTGATCATTCTGTAATGTAGTGGTGTCTGCTTTGATTACGAATGGACATTTTTACTCTTGACCTCCATGGCAGTAGCGTGGAGCTTCATGTTGGTAGTCTTCTGACTCTTCTACATACCACTACACAACCACTCAAGGCTTTTATAAGTTTTTCAAAATCTACCCCTTCTGTTGTCACAGCTACTGCTCTACATCTACTACAAAGCGACGAGCCCCGGTTTCCACATAGTTCCAGCACCCTGCTATCCCTTTGGTTATTCGGGTACACGCTATAGTTTGGATCCCCTGCGATTGCACGTCTTCGTTCCCTGCCGCCTCCTTCAACTTATTTCCCCACAAAATGACACTCCGACGAGGTCTCAAAACCTCTCTCCATGTTCTGTCGCTGCCGAACTCTTCCCAGGCAAAATAACTGCTCTCATCTTTTTGGACTATCAAGAAGTGCCAGAAGTGATTAGTTTTGTTTTCCTCCCTTTCTGTAGAACTGCCAGAGCCAGAGCAAATGATTGCGTTGTTCTACTTTCAAGAGCGAATTCTGAGCAAGTAGGTAGACCTTAAGGAGAGAAGAGAAGATGCGTGGAAATGACATCCAATTTTACCGTTGCAGGTTCGGATTCATACCACTCTCCTATTCGCCAGCGGTGCAGCCACATCATCACAGCCACCAGGGTGAAGGAGGGGAGAGTTTGTCATCGAAACGCGTCCCGCAATCTGTCGAGGAGCCTCCCAGAGGCATGATCTACACCCAACGCATGTATGTCCACGTCTCTGGGGGTATGTTCGCGATGATCCCACTTTATCCACCACCACCGCAACCGCTGCCACCTCCAGCAATGAACGCAGAAAGTGAAGACCGTCTCTCCGATTATTCCACCCCCCGAAGGACCTCCACCAACGTCTATCCACCTTCCACATGCTCCTACGTTGTAGGCTCATAAGTTTTTTTGGGTGAGGAAGCTGCTAGATTTGAGCTTGGTAATGATCATCTTGTTTTAGACGACACTGTGTTCGGACACTAATGTGGCCGTAAGTCAGCAGAACCGTGAGCCAACGACAGCAACGGGTCGCCGGGCAGCGCTGGACCGAAGGACCTCATGCTTTGAGGCGCAAACAGAGGTGGGTTTCTTCTGGGCGTGGAACCACATGCTACCTCGCAAATGGCGTGGTCAAACAACCGGAGACGAGGCCTTCCAAGTTGGAATGCTCGAGGATTTTCGCGCCTTTTGCTCCGGCGGTAGTGGTGAGGGAATCGACGACGGACGCCTAGTTGACACCTTTTACAAATTTAAAGCCGCTCTCAATATTTCTGTCAATGTAGGTACACCGATATTATAATTTGTTTTCGCGCTCTTTTCTACCACTCTGCTAATAAAGCACGTTCCGATTATTTATAAAAATATGTATTATAAAAACGACAAGGAAGGATAAACAATAAATGCGGCTCTATTTCGTCGGCGCACTGATATGAGTCCTGACTTCGGTCCCTCGGATAAAGGGGTGCTTAACAGCCAGCTCAGCGGTTATTCTTCGGCTGGGAACGGGGTCCAGAAGGCGTGTGCATAAGTCGTAAGCCGAGGCGGGAAATTTGTGGGTGTTGGAAAGGGCGACTCCGTGAGACTCGGGTGGGGAGGCTACCTCATTCATCACCGGTGGCGGAGCGATCAATTTCCGCTCGTTCTTACGAATAGTGACCAGTCTAAAGGGACAACTCGCATGCACGTACATATACAGAAGACAGTAATTAACTGGAAAGGACTTGAGATAACAAACCGCTTTTTAAGGAAAACGGTTGGAGTTTCTCCCTCTTGTAGGGGCGGTGGCTTGGGATCGACTAGGAGGCGTTTACCGACCACGTGGGCGCCCTGTTGCATCCGCTCATAACCGAGAAGGTGAGTGAAAGCATGAAGAACCTCTAGGTCATCATCCACCTTGATGAAAGGGTAACGGCCGCTGAGAAAGGTCAATAATACCACCCCGACGGCCCACAAATCAATAGCTGTGGTTTGACGGAAAGAGCGGAGGACCACTTCGGGGGCTCTGTAGCCGACAGTGCCGCCCCGACGGACGGGAGGATGCTTGGAATAGCCACGGCAACCGCGACACAAGGTCAGGCGGTTGCCGCAGACGCATTGCTCCTCTGTGGAACTACCTCCACCGCCACTAGCACTACCACTGAGGATGAGCGAAGAGGGGGAGAAGGGAGAACCTCTCGGGGTGCTCGATCGACAAGGTGTGCTCAAAGCGGAGCATAATGGGGGCTTTATCGTTGCGGGTTTCTCAAGGGCTCTCGGCGAGAAAAGTCGAGAATTATCAAGCTCTCTAAGACAAGAGCTTTTGGGTGTGTAGCTGTGACGATTTTCGAGTGAAAGGCGGCCCTCGCGTTTAGATGATTGGTGTACAGAAGAAGGATTCCATGATTTGTCCACATCACCTTCGAATTGTGAGTGAGCAAGGCCAAAATCTATGAGCGTATATCTTTGAAAACGAAGCGGTAGATATAATATACACAATGGGATTACTTTTGAGTACGCCGGTCCAGCAAAAAGTTGGAGGGCTTAACATCCCTGTGAATAATGCCGTAGCGGTGGACGTATTCGAGTGCTCGCAAGAGATGCAGAAGGTATCTTCGTATGTCTTTTTCCTTAAAAGTCAAATAATAGCTCTGAATTTCAAATGATGAGATATTAAGTACCGAAAAAGACATATGATCAATGTACGGCATTAGAATAAAAGTGTGGTCGCGAATTCGCATGGCTGACAGCATTTTTATGACGCCATGTTTTCCACTTAAAAAAAATTAATTCAAAAGTAGATTACTTCAATTGACGCAAAATCCGGAGTTCATTCTCTATCCGTTTAAGATCTGTGGTAGGGATAATCATCTTTAATGCATAAAGTTCAGAATTAGGAACGGACTTCTCCCTTACGGTAAAAACAGTAGCAAATGTGCCTAATGGGTGTCAAATCACGGAGCCACTAAACAAACCTTGACCTTTTTTATCGATCACATCGAAAAGCGAGTGTATTTCTTCAAAACTGCGAACATGCTCTAGGGTCCTTAATTTCGACATTACCAGACAGATGACTTGCGCTCAGCCAATTACACATCAATGTCAAACCCACTCATTGATACCCGTAAAATTTGCTTGTAGAATTGTTCATGTAAATAGTAATACTTAGAGATCTCATAATTTCCGGATTAAGGAAGAGATTAAAGACAATGGTTGTGTCAAGAAACTGAATTAAGGTCGCCTTTCGATGTACAAGTGATTGTTTGGATGTCCTAAAGGAGTTTGCGTCCTTATTTTCAAACTTATTTGTTTAATGTATGCTCATTCTGTTATTACAAAAAAGCAAGCAGTGTCTTGTCCACTATTTTGCATCAAACGGACGATGAATTCACTAACCGACCCAATCCATCATATTGTTAAATAATTTAAACAAATATTTAAAATATCCTGAAAATAAACGTAGAGCCTAAAAAGGCATGTGATCTTATGCATTTGAATTCACGACTTCAAAGGGTTTAATATTCTCGAAATCGTGAGTGAACTGCGCTCATTCCAGCGACAATTTTCCGAGCATTCAAAACAAAGTAAAACATTTAAGAGTAGGGTAATGCTTCTAGGCGCCTTGCTGCACTGAGTGTTAGATGTCAATAAACCTAGGATTATATAAAGGCTACTTTTGAGGGCGGCGTGGACAGCATAACTCGGCGAAACCAATAACATGGCAATACTAAAACCTTTTGCAGGTAATATTAACTGTGGCATTTTAGGCAAAGGAGACCTTCGTCAATTTAATTAAGATAAGCCAAAGTTTCCTTAAAAAATAAGTAACAATATTGCCAGCAAAGGAAGACGTTTTGCAAAATTACCTTAATTAAACTTTTAAAAAAATTGAAAAGTAAAAACAGTCACGTTTTTTAAGTATTAAGATAATTCGTTTGAATGGGCTGATTTCAAGGACAGTCATAAGGTTGCAAAACCTACTGGCTTATTTATTTTCTCGCCACTCTACTGGTTGCAGCATGAATTCCTCCAAGGTTAGCGTTGGTGCAGGCAAGCTCTCTCATCACTTGCAGGTATTTCTTAGTCAACGTGTGTAAATCACTTTACTAGAATGCTCAAAATCGACTTCTCCTCAAAGGTGGTACAGTAGTCAATGATGACCGCATGTTTCTCGCTGACGTCTATGTTGAGGATGGTATTATCAGGTTCGTAATCTACCTATTTCTTATTTACGCAAAATATAGACAAGTTGGATTAAACTTGACCATCCCTGGTGGTGTGCGAACAGTTGATGTTCAGGGGAAACTGGTCATACCTGGTACGACGCTATTATATTCTCGTCTAACTCAATCTTAGGTGGCATCGATTCGCACACTCACATGCAAATGCCATTCATGGGCACATATTCGGCTGATGATTTCTATTCCGGCACTAAAGCTGCTTTAGCTGGAGGCACCACAATGATAAGTAGGCTTTCATACTCAAAATGGTTCCATTTCCTTTTTTCTCTGTAGTTGATTTCGTCTGTCCCAAGCGAGGCTCTTCCATTTTGGAAGCCTACGAGCAGTATCGTCAAAACGCTGACAGTAAGGTCTGCTGCGATTACGCTCTCCACGTCATTGTGCCACATTTCGACAGCAAAGTTGCCGAAGAAATGGGGATTTTGACGAAAGAGAAGGGAGTAAATTCCTTCAAAAGCTTCCTCGCCTACCCTGATGTCTTCATGCTTGAGGACGACCAACTCTACGACTTCTTTGTTCGTTGTCGCGAGCTCGGTGCTATTGCTCAAGTTCATGCTGAGAACGGGAAACTTATCGCTTGTAAGCAGGAGGAGGTATTTAAAAAGGGCATTCTTGGACCGGAAGGCCATTCCTATTCACGCCCCGAGGAGGTGAGATGAGAAAAAAATGATTATTTAGCATTTATTAGTGTGAAATAGAGGCTACCGGTCGAGCCATAACCCTTGCTGATGCTGCCAACTGCCCCCTTTACGTTGTGCACGTGATGAGCGCTGGTGCCGCGCAGAAAATCTCTGACGCGAGGCAGGCTGGCATTCTGGTTATTGGTGAGGCGATTGCTGCAGGTCTGGGCACCAATGATAGCCACTACTTTAACAGTTGCTGGCGTCATGCCGCCGGCTATGTGATGAGTCCGCCACTTAGGAGCAGTGGTACTGAAAGCAAACTCATGCAAGCACTTGCCAATGGCCACCTGGAGTGCACCGGAACCGACCATTGTGTCTTTAAGGCGGATCAGAAAGCTCTCGGAAAGGATGATTTTCGGAAGATTCCCAACGGAGTGAATGGTGTGGAGGATAGGATGTCGGTTATCTGGGAGAAGGGTGTCGTGAGTCTTGCTTTTATTCCGCCTTCTGAATGCCCATCTCTGGTACTTACACTTGGTTTCGTGCTCTCGATCTTAGACCGCAGGCATTATTGATCCCTGTAAGTTCGTGGCGATAACAAGCACCAACGCGGCTAAGGTATTCAACATCTACCCGCGCAAGGGTCGAATTGATGTGGGCTCGGATGCTGACATAGTAGTGTGGGACGGAGAGGCAACTAGGACCATTTCAGCTTCGACGCATCACCAAAACGTTGATTTCAACATCTTTGAGGGCATGTTGTGCCATGGCGTGCCTCAGATCGTGATAACAAACGGCCACGTGGTGGTGGAGGAGGACGGTGCGTTGAAGGTCAGTCAGGGAACCGGGCGCTTCATACCAACACCCGCCTTCTCCCCCTATGTCTATTCAAAAGTCAAGGCTAGGAGCAAGGTGAGTTTGCCTATTTCCTATTCCTCTCCATTTCTTTTTTGAGATTCCAGTCTGTAAATGAAGGCTTTTATCGTTTAAGCTGCGGGAAGTGGAACCAGTAAAGCGTGAGCCCTACACAGGCCCAGTAATCGATCTTTCAGCAGCGTTGCAAGCTATGGATGTGAATAACTCGGGAGTTGCCGCAAATGCGGCTGGAGGTGGTCAACACAAGGACACTCAGGGCAGTCAGTTCCATCACAGACCTCCCACCAGCTCGGGTAGTCGAAATATGCAGGACTCAAGCTTCTCGTTAAGTGGTGAGTCCTTTAATCAGTCTTATCTTCCAAATCCTATTCTCAATCGCACAGAAATGCGTGGTTGTGGTACCAAAGTAGTGGATGCCTTATGCACTCATTTGATAGATTGTACAGTTTTATCTGTATCGCAGATAAAATAGGAGAGAAAACATTTTGAAAAATGTTTAAATTTTGTGCTCACTTATCCAACACCATTCATTTGAGATCATTCCAAAAGAGAGGACTTTAAAAATCGTTGTTAATGCTTTGGAAAAACGGTTTCCTACTTTCACGGCCCCTTTGTCCGCTCATTAGTAGCCTCCATTTATAATACCATAACGAATTCCGGTTTTTTAGGGGCTTTTGTCGATCCGCCCCCACGATACAGAGGTAAGGCAATGTCTGTGTGTTTGCGTAGCCGACCATCCATGTCGACTCGCCTTATGGTCGCCTTTTTCCCAAGTAGTTTGCTGCTTTTGTGAAGCAGCATCACCTTTTCATTCTCAACAGAGCTTTGTGTTGACCTCAGGGTTAGTGTTTGACCACTGACTTAAATGCCCGACAAGCTAACGGTTCCCTTGTGATTTTTTTAGTTTGTGTAGCTCTTGTTCCGTTTCTATTTGATGGTGTTGTTATTTAGTGCATTATTTAATTGAATTTGTTCCTTTTCCAGGATCTCAATTTGATGACTCGTTGCCATCACGCACTTCGACGCGTACAATGCAACCACCAGGGGGAAAGTCGAGTTCACTTTGGTAGAGCATGGAGGTCCCATCATTTCTTTGGTCATGATGCTGTTTTATTGACCCACCTCCGTTTCTCATCGCATCTCCTATGGCTTATCAATGTCTCTGTGTTGTCTTCTAGCTGCTTATTGTTTCAAAATAAACAACAGTGAAGTATCTTGAGTGGGGATTTACCTTCTCCGTAAACCTCTCCTTTTCTTTTTTTCGACCAATCTTCTTCTTGTTCTTCAATCATTGTGTTTATACCGCTCTTCCTCTCCCCAGCCCACTGATCAATAAATGGACGAATCGTGAGATGGTTTGTGCTTGCTTTTTCTTCTTCTTCTTCATCAAAAGCGAGTTGGTGAGTAGTTGCTCTGTTCTCGAAGCGATGATGGAGGCGGTTCTTCATGTGTCACTACTTCTATTCTCTCCACTTCGAGGTTCTAGAAGGCACTAACGTGCTTATCTGTCAACATGTCACCACACGCCTGGTTCACTGGGAGTGTCGTACTGCCAATTTTCCCTCCCAGAAGCGAATGTGGGTGCACTTGAATTTAACACGCGTTTGGTATGCGTTAGGATTTTTTTTCAGCAATGCCAACTGCTAATAGGGTGACAAGCCAAGTCATCAGTAATGGCCATTGTCACAGCATTTAACTCTACCGCTAGAGTCTTCCCTGCGGGGGTCAGTCTGCAGGTAGCATGAAGGAAGGCATGAGGAGGGTTCCATGCCACTCGCGTGGAAATAGCTTCCAAGCACATAACGCGTCTCTCCTCTCTCCCTGCTGTGGTCCAGGTTGCTGTTTCCCATCAAGATAGTTTTACCACCAAATTTCCTGTGCGTCTAAGCTGGCGGGACTAAGTCACCACCTCGAGTCGTAAGATCGCCTAGGCAACAGCGTGCCCTGTTACATTCTTTTGTCTCATTTAGAGAATAGTCTTGGCGTTCCCAATAATCACTCTCCCGCTTCAGCCATCAGAAGACTACAAACAAGGAGATCCTTACAGTAGGAAAATCTTCAATTCCATCGCATGGACTTCAACTGTCACATCCACCTTGCAAAATGCATTACACGGAGCAAATGGATTTCACAGACCACTTGCTTAGAGGAGAAACCACCGTAGTTACACTCGCTATTTTCGCTTTTTTCTTGTCACCCGACTTGTCTGCCTCTCTGGCTTATTTTTCAACCATCTGAGCCATTAGATCATGATGACAATTCACCGTTTGCCTGTCCGCTTTGATCTGGATCCTTTTACAAATAACCCAAACTTGCTTACTTCAGATCACACCCATTCGCTGGTCCTGGTGCAGAACTTGAGATTTGAGTTTTCACTAACAGACTGATCTGTTTCGTTTGGATCGCAGTTGCCACTCTCCACGGGATCAAGTATTGGTGACAGTCTCCGGCCAACGAAGTCGGCACCTGAGGTGCTCATGAGGTAGGTCGGCGAGGTCTGCACGCCATCGTTAAGGAGGTTGACACGTAGGAGATTAAAAACAAGTCCTGGACTCCTTTCTTCTTGTCGCTCTGTCTCCTAGACAGTACTTGTGCCTGCATCCAAGGTATCAAATGCCAAGGAGAGCCAAGAGCACGTGTGGAGGGGTGTGTATTGGCACTTCAAGATGTGACTTCGCACATTTTACTCCATTCAGTAGGAGGTGCTGTCAAATAAAACGCCATTTTTAAGAGCCCAACACCAGATTTCGTTGCCAACTTGCCACCATTAGTCACCCAATTCATTGTTGTAAACAAAATGACTTTTGTGCAATAAATACACGCCAAAGAAGGCGTGTCAACTGGAGGTGTATTTATGAGGGAGAAAAGAAGGTTAGGTTTTGAAAGTAGACAATTTTACTGCCCTTCCTCGATCACAAATGCTCTCCATGTGTGGGTATAAAGTATACCGGTGAGAGGAGGTGGGTTAACACTGCTTCATACCTCACTATTTGTCAATTTCTGACAGTCCAGGTACGCAATCATGCAGTATTGCACCAATCCCGTGAGGCACTGTCTTGCCAACTGTCAGTTCTTGAATCTCCCGCGATCTCAATGCCTTAGTAAAGTTATCCACTTCACTTTTTCACGGCTTCTTTCGTGCGTGATTTTGCGTGATTCATCAGTCACTTTGAGCGGAGTTGCAACCCTCCAACACGCTCTTTACTTGAACCGGTCATATGAATTATATTTAATGTGCCCGAGAATTCCCACTTCGGCGCCGCATCCCAAATGGTGAAACTGCTAGGCAGAGTCGTTTTTCTCAGCAAGGAAAAAAAACCAAAACATGGTTGGACTGCCTCCATTATGCGGTTGGAGGCATGATTCACTCATCCACGGCAATACCTTTCCATCTCCCTCGCTTTACAGCGCAGCTTTCGACTGACTGCCCTAGCAAGGCGGAGCCAACTCGAGACCACTCAAACATGCAAAGAGCACAGGCAATCAAAAGTTTATTGCCAGCAGAGGCACAATTCTGCTTGTACACCTATTATGACTACTAAACTGCCGTCTCATTGATTTTCTGCCAACTAGTGACAATTTTGAGGGTGGTGGCAGCAAGCCTGCCTCAAAACCCGAATCCCACCTTATTTTGTGAATTAATGACAGCTAAATTGCAGGGTGCTTGTCAAATGTTGCAAGGCTTTCAGTGTTGCATTTATGCATAGCAAATGCAAGTAAACATTCGGTGAATTCTTTGCCGGTTTAAAAATTTTTTCAGTTACCAAACAGCAAAGTGTGGCGTTAAAATTTCACCATAGGTGGTATACACACGTGAGAGGTCGAAAAATTTACATAACTGGTCACATCTCACTGTCACGCTTTTGCAGCAAGTCTAAATCAAAAACAGTTGGTCAGGCAGGTAAAATTTGAGCAGGCTGAGTCACACTGAGGGGCAATACCTCCTCCACCGCCTTTCGGTTGGGTGGCACACAAACATAGCTGTGGTCCCAGAAGCCGTAGACGCTTCACTGCTGGCGTAGGCTGGTCATCAATTACTGCCCCTAGCGAGGGTTGTTTCATGTACTAATTTCACAGGCGTCCATCTCGAAGGCTGCACCATACCTGATTTACATCACTCCTTGACAGACAGGTATTTAGCACACCCATTCACACAAATTCAAAGGCGCATCACACACATCCTTGTGTATTTTGGTTAGGACAAGACTGTTTGACCTTATAGTCGAGGGTTATTCGGTTAGACGGGTGGAAACGTGACAAAGGGAAGCTTGGAGAATGAGTTTCTTTAACTTCGATCCTGTGAAAACCTTATAAATCTCATTATTCTGTAGGCATTCGGTCTCCATGTTGGTGGCCTGAAGGCTACGCCATTGTTACACTCCTCAGAAGAGCATATCCCACACGTCCGTTGTGAAGTCTGATGCATCAAATAGACCCGGGGGGTTACTACAGAGGTAAGATATCTGATGGAGATGAATTACGAAGTCATTGTCCCACCCTCAACTCTCAGGTCTCTTAAGTTGTTGATTTTGTTTCTAGGGGTAAAATCGCTTGTCAGATAGGGGCATTGCAAATCATCAACCATCTAGCCAAAGGCACACCCACTTGACCCAAACCCGAAAAGAGGGATGAAGCATCTTCCCATCGGTTGTCGGTACAGCTCAATGGGGTCACCTGCCGTAATTTCGAGGGGCTTGTTTAATCCACGAGACTGTTGTTGTATTAGCATTTGGAAGCATCATCCAGTTCATCATTGTCATGCAGACTTTTGCGCTCTGCGCTAATTTCCTCGTATTTTTGACCCACCCTCATACCTCATCTCATCTCATCAAACGTCAGTTCGGTGGACCCCATGGATGTGAATCGAGATCAACCAACTGGGCTACAACTCTGCAGAAGAGCATCCCCGGATGGTGGTTAAACAGTTAAGGGTAGATGCATTGATATCAGGAAGATTTCCCTACTCTGTCTCCAAGACTTGTGGGTCGGGACTGTTCCCAGTAATCAGAGCTCTTAGCAACGCGTCAAGAGCTACCGACCTACGTGAAGTGACAAACCAAACTCGTGGAAGTTGTCAAGCAAATGGATGCCTTGTACAAGGGTGCCGTGCATTTTGGCTGGTTGGTTAACTGGGCTACTGACTGACCCTTGATGAGAAGCAATGCAACTTCCGTTAAGCCAACAAGCACATTATTAGTGCTAATCCCAAACAACAGTGAAAAATGCTTCTCCTCACCTCCCACTCGGTACTGCCAAGGTGTCACCTAATCCCTGCAACAAGACCATGCCTTCTTCGTGGTTGGCGTGGACTGCAGACCCAATTGTTCAGTGCTAATTGGTCACTTTCCCACCTATCCACTCAATGCATCTCAAAGGTGAGGGAGGTTGAACTCCTTCTGAGACCCTCTTCACCTGAAACTTGAACTGATCAGTCAGCCGGTGGAGACAGTCACTTTCTCCCAGAAAACATGCGACAATGCAACATAGAGTCTCATATCTCTTACCTCCACAGTTCTTCTCCGTGAGAAGACTCGAAATTTAGGGTGGAATGGAAGGAATAGGATGGAGGTACTTGTGTTGCTATCAGAACCAGACAATTGCATAAGCATCAGCAAACTGCAAAAGAACGACTAAACCAGCCAACCCTTTAAAAGGACTTTCCGTGAGACATTTTTTCGGTTGCTTTCTATAAAAATTCTTCATTTGTGGTAGCCTAGAAACTCCTATTCACATGTTTTAAAAAGTGGAATGAGTAGACGGTAGCTGCGCACAATGTAGGTCTGTAGGAAGCGTTGTCGCTGCTGCTACCGTGCGAGGCGGAGGAGGGTGTAATGAGGTTATGCATTTGTTTGAGAAGGAGCAATTCATTCCACCATGGTAGGTGTGAATCACAGGTGCCATCTGCACGCTGCTATGTGGTGGTGTCACCAATTCGACAATAGTCACGGCTTTGGGTTTGACCTAATCGGTCGGATTGGCGTGTCGGTTTGTCACTGTTGTGCGCAGCCGTGATTGGCATTAATTTGGACTCCGGTTGAAAAAAATACCGCTTCTGCTGCCTCCATCCACCGAGCTGCAGGTTTGCTTGTCCCCTGGGTTCACAAAGCCAACATGAGCCCATAATGATGATGTTTCATGTTTGTATATGCAACCTCCCATGATTCGGCCTCCGAATTCATGGTATGCACCTTCTGCATAATCACTTCCGGACTCGAGTGTCATATTTTATCATCGGGAGTGGCTTGAGCCATGTCCAACATCCTGTAAAGGGTGTTTTAGTTTCGTTGATGGCCTAACGAAGACATCCTCTGTAAATAGTTAAAAAATGTGAAGACTTACAACGATAGGGCCAAAAAGCATGACCCAGATGGCCGACTGGACTGCGGTAAAGTGGCTATGGCTGCCTTATGTTGTCTAATCGAAATATGGGATTTTGCCGTGAGGTGAATGGCACCATGGTAAATGCCTGAAATACTGGGGACTGGGAGTGGAAGAGGAGTTATTATCAACGCACAACGATACGCCAGATGTTCTTCGTCCAAGAATACCCGGTCTTTAAACCGATGACGTGAAAATTACGTGGCCGCTCTCCAAGGCCTACTAAAATTTTTACTCTAATGCCACTTGGCCTCTACGAAGGGCCTTTATTGCACCCACATGGTTGCTTTAAAATCCGCCTTGGCTCACTCCTCTCGCCAGCGGAAATCCAAGGCTAGCGCGCTTCGCCATAAAAGCAACTCTTCTAGAGCAGAGTGTAATGTTGCTATAGCAACAACGTGTTAATGACCTACTCAAACTCTGTTTTACCTACAGTAATAGCTAAATTCATCAAACAAACGCATAGGCGGACAATATGAACAATGTCCCGCCACTATTGCCATTCCTGAACTGGGTGAAGTGCATCATGGACATTGTAGACACGTCTTGAATGCCATTTTTAGTTCTGACTTTTCAAGGATGATGGCAAAGTGACAAAGCATGGCGGGCGAATCATTCGTGGGAAAGCGGAGCAGGTGCACCAGATCAGTCATCGCGCGTGCGCACGCCGTTGGTGCGGCGCATGTGCATGTGCGGCCGTGCCTCCACCCGCACCTCGACACACACACACCACCAAGTAGGGTGCCAGCTCATGCTGCTACCGCATTGGCTGCCCACACACTCGCACTTGATTGGTGCACGCAAGGATGGCATCTTAGCCTCTACCCCATACACATACACTCCTCCGCACGCTCGCTACTGAGGATGGCGGCCGCCAGTGTAGGTTACTTTTCCTCATTAGTTTTACCATCATCATCGTCGTCGTCACGTGGCAAATTCTACCTTTCAGACTCAAATTTTGGTCAAAAATGGCCTCATAGTGAACCATGATGGCACATTGCAAGCGGACATTCTAATCGAAGGCGAAGAAATCAAGTAAGGGAATGCGAGTTTTTCCTCCTCAATTCGTGCATCTTTTTTTTTTCTCACAGAAAAGTTGCGCAAAACATCCAACCGACTGAAAACGTGGAAGTGATTGATGCCAGCGGGCTTTACGTTCTTCCTGGTGGTGTGGATCCGGATTGTCGTCTTCTAAATCCATCGGATGGAATTCCTGTGGCTGATGATTTCAAGACTGGATCTGGTGCTTCCCTTTTAGGTGGCACTACAACGATAAGTAAGGCGGGCGTACTGATCAAATGAGTACTAGACTGCGTGGTACATTCACTATGGGATATCAGTTCATTCGGGAGTTGGGTTGATGCAGTTTTGCGAGATTTAACTAGTAGGACTGCACGTCTAGAGTCACATTAAACGCAAATGGCATCGAATACTTGAAGAGAACACGATTTCGCCCACACAGCCAGAGCGGGATGGCGTGGCGGACACCAGCTTTTGGGTTGGCGACAAGCGCCAACCGTCCTTCAAGCCGCGTTCCGATTGGTCAGTCAGCTCGAGGGGTTTCGGTGCGTGCGTTTTTAGGGGTAGTGATTCAGCCCTCGTAACGCCACATGAAATACACGGTGATTGGGCTCGTAATTAACATGCTGCTTGTCCGATAAGTCTGTTTTCTTCTCGCGTTCCTAGTCAACGAGATTACCGTTCGTCCCGGTCTCAGTATTACCGATGCATACGCCCGTCACCGCGGCATTCTTGACGCTGAATGTCGCTGCGATTTCGCGCTCGTTCTCTCCGTGCCGCATTTTTCTCCTGAAATCGCCAATGAGATGAAATTTCTTGCTGCTGACAAGAAGGTTGTCTCATTTTCATTCCGTTTACTAAGTGGAGAATCCGCATCTGCCCCCTTTGCCTTTGGATTGGACGAGGAGGCTCTCATGACTGCCATGGACCTCTGCTCCTCCTTGGGTATTCCTCCCACTGTGCCTGCTTGTGGTAATCCAGCAGTTTTGAACAAAGTTGCTGAGTCTGTCTTTTCCTCCGGCTTTACTGGACCTGAGGGCTGTCTACTGGCCTCTCCAGAACGATTCGAAGCGGACACAGTGGCTCGAGTGGGCCTTTTAGCTGCAGCTACAAACTGCCCTGTCATTTTTACTCGTATTCACAGCTCGGCTGCTCTGAAAGCCCTTGTTGAGCAACGCAGTCTTGGTAACGTTGTCTTTGGTGAGACCAGCATCGCAGCCATCGCCTGCGTGGTCGCCGGAAACACAGTCACACACCCGAATTGGGCCAAGGCCGCTAGTTGCGTCTCCGACCCACCAATCAGGGCCGAGGATACAGTCGCAAAGAGTCTTTTGTCTCATGTAGCTACTGGTGAAGTGATGGCAGTTGGTTCGGCACATCGTGCAATCGCCTCGAATATCCGGGCTGGGTTAGGATTGAATGACTTCCGTCAGATCCCCATAGGCCAGGCGACGGCTGGAGGCCGTTTGAGTGCTCTGTGGAAGATCGGAGTTGAAAAGGAGGCACTTCTGGATCCCTGTGGTTTCGTCGCAGCGGTTAGTACGAACCCAGCTCGATTATACAATCTCTACCCGCAAAAGGGTTGCATTGCGGAGGGCAGTGACGCAGATATTGTCATCTGGAATCCTGAATCAAAGGTTGTCCCACAGAGTTTGGTTCCTGGCGGTGTGGAAGATCCATTTGAAGGTCTGAATTGTTTAACCTGTCGTCCAGAGGTGGTTTTACTTCGTGGTAAAGTGGTGGTGAGGCAGGGGGAGCTGGTAGGCACGAGCGAACCCACTGGCCGATTTGTCCATTCCAAGGGATCGAATGGCATGGTATTCGGTCGCACGGCGGCGTTAAAGACCGTTGGTGAGGCGCTACTCTGTCCAGTAACAAGGGAGCCCTACTCCGGTCCCGTAGCCAACCTGGACTCTGCGCGTGATCACACTTCACCGCCGAGGGAGTCGCATTTCTATCGCAAATCGGACTATGACAACCTCCCTAAGGGTATGTTAGTTTGCCAGTTACCCTTTTTAGCTAACAAAACCTAGTTACCTCCAAACCTTAGTGCTCTTTTCAACTTAATGTATCTAGTTTTACAGTCGTTTTACAGCTCTGTCTAGCCTACCGAAGCTCAGTACACTGTTTTCGTACCGACTACCTCCGAGTTAAATTCCGATTAAAAGGGGTAGTAATGAATGAGCTGAAGCTGGAATTCGTCAAATCATGAGAATTTCCCACAGCCTCAACCGCTTGTATTTCAAGGACCGTAGATCTTTTAAATACTTTCTTTTGGGTTGCAGGTTAGAGTTTACTGCCTAAAACCTCCGATGCCCACATGCTGGGTCTGTGTTTGTGCATGTGTGCACGTATTTTTTTCCGTCACAAGCTAATTTTTTAAGTAAAAATGTAAAATGGAGCTCGGTGAGAGCTTTTTTTCCTGGTGATGTTTGTGTTTGCTAACCTACTGTGCAATGCCTATTAGTTTGCGGCAAGTAGTCAGAGGAGTTTCCAACACTTTTCCCACTTTTCTACTTTCCTTGGAAGAAGCACAGCAGGGATACGAATTCATTTCGGTTGGTGTTTGTGCTCCAAATGTGGATGAAGTTAGCTCTCTTGTAGGTGTAATCTCGTTCTATAAACTCAACTTCTAACCACACCGGTTCTTTTGATTTGGTATCATTTGCAGAGGCGTTGCCACCAGGCCAACGGGTAATTCACACCTCTGTGAAGACTGCACAGCCTCCTGGTGGTGCGTCAAAATCGTTTTGGTGGAACAACTGAATCTTCCAACTTCTCTAATGCGTCATTACCCGTCAGTGTGCTTTGCCTTTGCCTCGTCATTCGTTATTCCATACTCTTTTCCGGCACCGAAGCCGTAAACGCCTACTTTTTTTCAACCAGAAGAAATAAGTGCTCTTGAGGGTTTTTTGAGTTGTGCTTCTTCAGAATGCTTGTAAAAGTGTGGGAAAGCGGAATTCGTCGTTGGTGGAGGGGGGTGGGTATTTCCATACTTTTTGTCTGCAAAGTTTTTTACTATGCTTCTATGGGTAGGTGGATTCATTTGCCTGTCGTAAAGATGGTATCTGGCGTTTTTCAGGAAATTAGCAGCATTTTGATAACAGGCGGTGAAGTCTGTCTTTGCTACATGTAATGATGGATGACCTTTCGTTTAAATGACGATTAGCTTCTTAGCTTTTGGAATTAAAGACAAAGTACCCAAAGGTCAAGCATTCGCGCAAAATGCGTCTGAAAGTGAGCAGTCGTGGCACTAAAGAAAGCCCCCCCCCCCTCATCCACGCTCTTCAGCAACAAAAAAAACGTAGCATCAAACATTTCTTGCGTAATAATTCAACCAATCTAAACCTGCAGCAAAAGCGCTACTCCACCCATAATCCACTTGGCCGGTTTCTCCTTAGTGCGCAGGTGGAAGGTCCACACAAACGTGGGCCCCCTCATTTTTGTTTTATACACCGGACAGGCGTAGAGGCTGGCCAGACGACCCTCTTGTCTGTCTGTTGGCACCGCACGCAGCATGATAACCGGCAGGGGTGGGGCCAACTCCTTCATTCGTGCTTCGACCACCGCGTTAGCCCCGGTGTCCCACCGCGCACCTTCCATGAAAAGGCCGTGAATATAGGCTCCCTCTCTTGGCGCTACGCCCATGTCCTCACGCCAGCGCTTGGTCACCTCCACACTAATGCAAATCTTGTCCAAGGGCCACTCAAATTTGCGCGCTGTCTGTTGCATCACAGCGGTGAGGAAGGACTGGGGGTTGAAGAGCCCGCCCAGCCAGACGGAACCAGGGAGGGTGAAATCCTGTACCCACACATCGAGTTCTTTGACACGAGAAAGGAGGTCTGCGAACCATAGGCCCAGGGGATAAAGGCTGGGGTAGGCGTAGCGTTCCCAGGTCTGCGGCACCTGTTTGGTAAGTAGAGGGTAGTTTCGAACTCGCAGTGAGGAAGAAGTATGCCAAGAATATCTCGTGAGCTGGATTACTGGATCTGATGAAATTTACCGATTCATCAGTTTATATTAGATAGACGGGAAAGACACTTTTTAGCATGGGTAAGTCGACGCGATTTTGAAGCAGGAACAGTTGGGGAAGAGACGATTGGGATTCTACAGTATGGTAGAAAGCAGAAGTTACTTACCGAATCTAGGAATAGGTATCCTGAGAGGGCATCCATATCACTGGACATGGTTAGTTCACCCCTTAAACCAAGACGCAGTTCTTTGAGGGAACGCCGGATCTCCGCCACCAGAGTGTTCATGCGTTCGCACTCCTGCATGGCCACCACAGTGTAGGGCGTGCGCTCCTCGGGGGCTTGGCGCGCACTTAACTCCATCATATTGAAGCCGTCGGGCAGCCGATCCATCAGGTCCTCAATAATCTGCAACATTACCTCCTCCCTTGAGACGGAGTCACTCGTCGCAGCGGCTGCATCGCGCGGTTGCAGTTCCAGCACCATGCGGAAGACACGCTCTGCGTTTTTGGTCAAAAACTCAATCTCCGCATTTGGATGGAGGCCGTAGAGGTGGGGAGATTCGGGGGGGAGGGCTTCATCGATGTAGGCGTGGTATCCTATGTAGTCGGAATTGGGAGCCACTAGGAAATTGGGAGCAAGGTAGAGGTCGCCGTCAATCTTTTTTTTAAAAGAAAAAAATAAAGCCAGAAATTATTTATATGTAGGCATAAGTAATGATCACTTAATAATTATTTGACCCAATAATTGCTTAGGTCATTTGAAAATAATCAGTGATACATTTTTTGCTGAACCTCAAAATAAACAAGCCGTATCCAATTAAAATCAGGTAGTCAGCATGTAATCTTTCCCCACCGGCCCGTTTTTAGAGGAGACATAAAAGAAGTGGAGGGAAAGCTCTTTTGTCAGTTTCCATTTTCGTGCCTAGTTCCCAAACATTCTAGGGGGCCGTGCCTTTTTTCACCCCCTCCCAATTGGCTGACTTCAAGCAAAGATGTGGCTTCAGTGTGTACATAATCGCTGGAAGGTCAAGGTCAATCGGTTGCTATAACCACTCGTAACTGAAATTGTCTGGCGACGCTCACTGATCGGTCGTTAGGCGTGTGCGTACTCGCCGTGACTCCTTTGCTTGCTCGTACGTGTTGGTAGCACAGGGGTCTGGACCCAACATTCTTCCTAGTAAGTAGTTGAATGGGAGTTCGAAAGGATCCGGGTCATACGCATAAAACCCAGCACACAACAGCCCTCCCAACGGCAATGCATCTATCTTAAAGCGACTTATCATTAAAACGGGACCTGTTAAACGATATCTAGGCGGACTCCTCCAAGCGAAGCTATATCAAAAACAGCAAAAATCACTTGACAATATGACAAAAAAAAGCGCATAAGATCGAATAATGCTGTCATTTGACGATCATTTACAGTAATTAGATATGATTTCTTTTCTTTATACGCTTCACCTTACCCAACTTTTCTGTTTTAATAAAGCCATCCGATGTCAAGCCGGTTCGACCTCGGATAGATTCAAATGTTGGTACAGTAGCTAGCTAGTGAACCACGCAATCTAGACACAATTGACCTTCGCAATTCCAGAAGAGGGGAATTGACAAAGTGAAACAGCACAAATGCATCATAAAGATGGGAAAAGACGTTGTTACAATGCTCACTAGTTCAGGCTGTAGATACTCCTCCAGGAAGGTTCGACAAAGTCGCCTATCCCAATCGTCGGTGATATGACCACCGTACATTATCTCCCCGAAGAGGTAACGCAAATCGTCCCACGGAACCTTGGAGCTAACTTCCAGATAGTTATAGAGCACGTCCAAACAGATACGCAAGTCGCCTGCGTTGAAAGGATAGATCCTATTCCAGCCTTGTGCACCGAACTTTCTTCGCTCCGACACAACAGCATGGAAGTAACAGAGGGCAAATAGAATCGGCTTGAACTCCGCCTCTTTGGAACAGCGCTCCAGAGTTTCCTTGAATTAAACAATAATGGGCTATCATTTGTTGGCACTGGTGGAAGCTAAATATGTGTGTCCCCCTACCTGTGTGAAATTGTCCAGAGCTTTATGGAGATTTGCTTGCATGCCGGTGGGTGGTTCGTTAATGATTTTGATGGCGTTTTCAAGAATGCCTTGTGGAATAATGTGCGAATCCTCGCTGAGAGCCGGTTCAGCGCTGATAAAAACACGGAACTTCGAATTGGCGATCTCTCCTAATTGTTCCAACTTTTTTTCCAATGTGGGAAGCCATCGTTTGACTAGGTGGATGTTTTGCAAAACCACCCAGTGTCCCTCTATCGCTCCCAAGTCGAGGGCATTCTCCGCTACAATCTCCTGTCCTTGACCCAGTGAGACATTGTGGAAGTTGTTCTTGTCAACTGTAAAACCTAACTTGTGACCTAGCACTTCAACATCTTTCAGCGGGTCTACACCTGGTGAGAGAATAAAGAAGACTGGAACATTGGGTCTAGACTCTTTGTAGGATGTGGCGAAATCCACCTGCCGACCTTCCACGTATTTGGAGCTAAAGGTGGTAGAAATGAAGTAAGTCAGTGCGTAAGTCATTCGGTCGGGTCGAAGAGCTCGCATTATGCAAAGTTTCTCCGCTTCCGTCTTGTTTTTCCATTCCTGAGGCAGTTTCTCCTTTTCTGGAGCCTCAGTCTCCACAAACGTTTTCCAGCGTTTAGTCGAGGCGATTATGTCCTTATCGAGGTCGTGAAAAGTGTCCATCTTGACGAGAGCCTGAACCCCACCCCAGCCAAGGTCACTAAGAAAGTCCACAGGACTTTTGAGATCGGGAATTGCGGGATATCGTAGAAGAAAATCTATGAGAAATTGAGGAAAGTTGCCGGAATGGTGCTGAATCTGGAGAACCATTAGGACGCAGAAAATGAGCTTGTCTCTTTCAAACAGGCCTCTCGTAGTGTAAACATAGATTGCGTAAGTAATACTGTCCATAAGACTCGCGAGACGCTCTTCGTCCGTTTCTGCCTCAGGCGCATTGTCGATAGCCCACTCGAAGACAGTACGGAAGGCCTTCAGTGAGAACTGATACATGGGATGGATTCGGTTTAAATCATTCATGATGAAGTAGATTAGGGCCGCTCTGGTCGCCACGTTACGATAATGCTCTCTTGCGACGTTGATCTCTACCTCAGTGACCTTTGCTTCAGCCACTTTCTCTTCAATTTCAGTAGCTGTCCTCTTGTTACTTTCTAGATTCTCTACCAGCGAATGGTCACCCAGAAAGTTGCCACCTGTATTTGCAAGTTTTGCTAAGAGTGAATCCTCCAGCTGCTTCAGAGTAATCTTGAATTCATTCTGCTGTTTGGTCAAATCCGATTTAAGCTTCTCAAGATCAGGTCTCTCCTTGCTCACCACAACCGCTAGAAGTTGGTCTTCTAGGCCAGATCTTGTAACAGTGAAATTAATAAGAGTTGTCTGAGCCTGTAGCTCGGGTTGGTAGTGAGGATTTGCTAGTTTAGTGTGAAGAATTAACTTGAAGTTCGGGTTGTAAGGAATCTCTTTATCACCAATCAGCATTGCTCGACCCTTCTGAATTGTCACACGACCAATGACGGGGTCGAGGATTGCATCTATGGTCTCACCAAGGTTTTCAATCAAAACAATCTGACCATTCTGGACAGCGTTAATGATCTCGTCGATGTAGCCCTTCTTAGTTAGCCGAGTTACGATAAGATCATCGCCATACTTATTCTTTATCCACTTGATAGCCTGAAGTTGGGGATCCACCATCAGAGGCCATCTTTCGCAAAACGTAAGAATGGTGGCATTTTCAACAGACATTCGATCACTGGGAAGCCCGTCATTATTCCATCCGGCCACAATAGCATCGTTAATTAGCATCTTTAGGGGGTCAATATTCTGTCTTCGTGGAATTTGGATCGGTTGCTGATCCAAAAAGGGTCTTATTCTTTTCTCCATTAACTCATCTCGGAAGAATGCGCTGAGGTAACCAAAGTACGATATGAAGGAAGTTGTGAATATGACATCTCCAGATATGGTTTTACCCAACTGGTAGAGATTTTCAACCTCTTGAGCCCAACGCACCTTCTCATCGCTGAAGCCACTAACAAGGCGATTGGCCAAATCCAAGGTCAAGGCTGTGTCATCAGCCATTTTTTGACAACGCAGCTTCTCCTCAGTTGCAGCCCGGAATTCTGCCGTCAGCTTGTTCAACGATTCTTCCAGCACACGCACCTTGTCCCGTAGACCCTGAAGTTTTTCCGTAGCCTGGCGCAACTCCTCATTCGCCGCATCCAGAGCATCTCGTTTCGGTTTGACCTCCAGAAAGACGTCATGAAATTTTAGGATATTGATAACCCACGAGCAGAGACCTGCTGCAGCCAGAGACTTGGTCTTTATAACCTCTGGATTAAAGTTGGAATTTCTCACATAACCTAGTGCAACTTTCTTCGATTCTGGATGGATATGCTCCTTGTCATAGTTGACCAGGTTAAAGAGCAGTGTGTCCGCTTTTGACATGATGCTTGCTTTCGCTGCCTTCCAACTTCGATCCTTGGGGATTTTCCCGTCCATAGCGAAGAGAGCCATAACCGCTGAGCAGACCATTTCAACATCCGAGGGCGGCGAGGTGAGTGCTTTTAACTCAGAGAGGTTGTTCTTATTAAGCGTGTTGAGGGCCTCTTGTGCGGCGATCAGAGCTGGTTCAGCCTTCATGAGATCACGCTCACAATCCTTCTGTTTGATCTCCACCTCATTCTTAATGATAGCCACCTTCGCCTCCTCACCGGCGACAAAGTCCTTCTCTGCGGAGACGATTTCTGTCTCCTTGCTGACCACCTGAATGAGAGCATTTGCCGCCTCATTCTTTTCGTTCACCACTACCGTCTGCTCGGCTAGTTGAACCTTTAATTCAGCCGTCTGCCCAGCGGCGTCACTGAGGCGTTCAAGGCCATTTGTGAGGCGCTCGATCATGGCGTTGATTTCATGTAGTTGCTTGGAGGTGAGACGCTTATACAGCGCGATCATCTCGAGGAATGACTTAGGTGTGGTGTAGTTTCGACGACGCTCCTTTTCGAAATACATGTCGGAGATCTCGGATACTGTGGTGTGGAGGTAGGCCATGTAATTGCTCACTGAAGTGCGAATATTATCCTGAAGTCAAGCCCAGAAAAAGAGGGTTAGGATCAGTTGTCACATTTACCTATAAAGTCGGTGTCCCATCCGTTCTACACCATTCATTACTTCTGATAGCCTCTCCAGGGATATGATGATATGCTCAATGCCTTCTGATCCTTGCAAAAAAATATGATAGTCTTTACATATGCACGTCTAAATGGAGTGCCCGGTTGTGAAGAGAGGCAATGATAGGCACAAAAGACGAAACGAGGTCCGAATACAAGGTTAGCGATTGGCAGACGAGGTGTCCTTTCACCTTGTTTAGACTGTAGAAAAATAAAACCACTTTCTACGTGCTGTGAACTCACGTCTAGGCCTTCACAGTCCTCGAGGAATCGAAGAGACACAGACAGCAGTGCCTCTTGTGGCCATTCATGAAACCAATCAATGGAGGTGCAGTTGACCAAAGCTGGGAATCGACGAGCACGGGTTCTCAGAGTATTTCCAACAGGCGAGAAGCAGAGGATCACCTAAAAACAGTGAGACCAGATCAGAGATTGGTCAAACAGATGAGAGGCATTTCAGAACTCTACAAGAACGGGATGTGTTTGCTGGCTACCACTTACCCGAAGCGTGCGGCGAACCTTCTCAATGAAGTACTTCCAGCAATTGTCATTAGTATCAAGGTAGCCCATGGCCTTGGCTTCATTACGAATGCTCTTGATGATACCCTCTTGATCCTCGTCATTGAAAATTCCGGCGATCTCACCCGAAGCCAGAAAATCATTCACGCAGACCAAGAAACCCTCATCAGCTACCTTGAAGAGAACGAAACATAAAAAGCAGAATCTGACTACCGCATTCGAGTTATCTTTGATGTATCAATCAAAAAAGCAAGCCTAGAAAATGGTTAACAAGAAGGTTGGTGGGATGGATGGCATGAGCAGAGCCCTATGCCACTGTTGTGACGGCCGACTGAATACGGGAAGGGGTGGGGGG